>NW_026869068.1:203134-308247 GCF_020745735.1 Hemiscyllium ocellatum | reverse complement strand
CAGCATTTCAACAAAGGGAGCATCAGTGGAGTTGAACAGCTGAAACGACAAGAGAGGGAATTTTTGAACACACCCACCTTGCAGGTTTGGATGTAGAATCCAGTGCCTTAGACCGCCGGGGCCACACTACAAGCAATTAACCACCCCATTTTCTTGCATTTCCAATTGAGCTCCTGCATAACAACAGATGGAAAGTCAAGTGAAAAGGGTTCCATGATCCCTCTCGGACTCGCACGGCTGCGTGGATGTGCCCGGCTACAATATCAATTTCGCAGCAGATAATGATAGCCCATCAATCCGGATAAAAATCAATGGTAAGCTGAGGCTATCTTCTCAGACTCTTTTCAACTACAAATGTATCTGTGAGTGCGTGAGCATACATGTTCGCTTATGATTGGTCAAATAACCATGAACTGCTTGACATTACTGCAATTTCGATTCTTACTTTGCTAAATGATTTCACCCATTGCTCGAAATAGGACAACTTTCACGTTTACACGGAACATGAAACACACCGGACTACAGGGAAAATAAACAAAGCTGAGCAGGCCGTGTTCCACATCATACCGTGCAGCATAGTTTCAGTCACTGTGTCTGTTTGTAGAATAATAGTCCCAAAGAATGTTCTCCACACTAACACCGGAGGTAGCATTACAATCCGAGAACGACCGATCACATTGTGAGGATGCTCTGACCTCGGGGCCAGTTCGAGATGCCACTTTCCTTGCCTTTTATGCAATTGGCTGCAGGGATGTTCACACCTGGACATGAGCCACATCGACATCAACTGAGTTGGAAACCTGCGTGGGAATCGACGAGAAGCGACTCAAAAAATCTTGCTAAATTCCATGGTGCTTATTAGAAATGCAGTTTCTGTTCACCTCAATTTAAAAGGCAGTTTCTGAACAGAGGAACTGAAATCAAAAGCTAATTATCTCACCCCACCCCCACTCCGGGAGTGGTGCTAACTGCACTTGATTGCTTTTTGTTCTCGATGTGAAGAGCTCTCACGCCTGAGTCACCTTCACGCCTCTTGTTGCTGAGTGACTCAAAAAGAAGGAGTTTCAACAGAGCTGCAACTGCCTCACTTTCCCAGTCGCTCTCCCCGTTTACATTTTCCTGCTCATCAGTGATTTAATGAAAACCAAAAGGATGCGATGTTATTCTGCAGCCTCTTTGTCGATTCCTCCGTTTAAATTCCAACATGGCTTAGATCTCGGGGCGCACCTTAATGCTAGCTTTGAAAGCACAGGTCCAGAGCTTCCTCTGAGAGTGCAATTTCTTTCATTGCTGTTGCTGATTGAATGAGCCACTAACGTGCGAACTGCTCCAAAACATGATGCAGGACCTCTGGTGCCAATTCTCGCACTTTGAATAACGACAGACAGCTTCCAAATGAGGCCTTTCAGATACGACTTTGGGGTACATTTGGCAGACAGAATAGTTCAGGAATCCGTGGTGCACTGTGACACCAGCGCATCACCTTCTTCCCTGTCTTTGAACCGGGCCCGCCTCAGCAAGGAATGCAAATGCAGTATTGCTCTTCGTGGAAGGATCGGTAACTACACTCTCAAACTGAATGGCACATGATCAGAAGCAGTTTGTAGAATATCTTTACAATGCTCTGCACAGTAATCAAATGGAAATGCATTGCATTTCACTACGAGAGCAGATTTGTTCAAGCAAATTCGAAGGCAGGTTTGCAGATGGGAAAGCAAGCAGGAAAGCTCCGTTCTTGTCCATGTAAAAGGCTGCAGATGAAGAACAAAACAGTTTCGACCGCGGGAACCTATCTTGCGGAAGGTGAACGTGCTGATCACTATGCTACAGAAACAAGCCCACAGCCGCCCTGCTGCAGCTCAGTGGTATCCGACACTGAAAGTTGAAGACGTTCTACCTTTCACCTTTCTGTTTCCAAATGCTCGTTGTTTCATGGGAGTTGTTTATTTTGGCTGTGTGGTATGCATGGACGAGATACACCGAAGTATCTGTTTTCACGCGGTGTAGCCCAATAACGTTGTGTTGCTTACACCGGCTTTAAAAGGATAACTTTTTAGCCGAGCTGGCCGTCGCAGTCTGTGGCACAATCATTTAGTCTGTTCGACTGCTCACTGGAAAGGTAGTATTGTGAAACACTGCAGAAACGAAGGACTTCCTTACTTTTGCTCCGACTGACCATACTCTGTGAAATTTTCCAGATTCTCAGTTGAGGAGTTTTTGCAGCTGGAAATTACCTCAGAAAGCCTGTTAATTCGTAATGTATTGAACGAATCGCAAAACAGAAAACATTTGGCACGCAACACAAACAAAACTGGCAAACCAAATGCATTTTCGATACAGTGAGCATGAATGCTAAATGTGAGACACTCCGAGGGCATGAGCCGTAAAGTAATCTCACAACTAACAACAGGGCAATTCCAAATTACTTTTCAATGATACTTGAGCCTCAGTGCACCACCATATCACAGACAATGCTGAAAAGAGAGAAAGAAAGAACATAATAAGAATGGGCCACAAAAAGTGAATTTCACCAATCACAGTCTCGATTAGATTACCTTTCCCTTCAGGGGTCTCCGGGACAGAAACGAAGGAAATTGGAGAAATTCAATAGCATATGACATCAAAATTCATCGGAACGATTTTCCCACTCGCCAGAAAGCCAAATAACGATGAATCGACTCACCGCAGGACTTTGTTTCACAACAGCGATGAAATAGCAGTCACCATTCGGTTCCAGTAAAATCTCAACATGCTTGGAACGTAAAGCAACAGTAGAGATGTTTGCAATTTTCCACGCGGGAGACGAACACGATCATGACAGCAGAGGAAATTTGGCACTTTCCCACTCGACAGTTAATTCCCAGGGAAAACAAATCGAATTTTGTTCTGAACGAAACAACATCAGTGGTGGCAACAGCATTTCAACAAGCTGCACCGTTGCAGTCGATCAGCAGAAATGGCAGTGGTGGGATTCGAACCCACGCCCCTGTCGAGACTGGAACCTAAATCCAGCGCCTTAGACCGCTCGGCCACACTACCAACTGCGCCAGTTCCCCATTTTCTTTCACTTCCAATTGAGCTCCTGCATAACAACAGATGGAAAGTCAAGTGAAAAGGGTTCCATGATCCCTCTCGGACTCGCACGGCTGCGTGGATGTGCCCGGCTACAATATCAATTTCGCAGCAGATAATGATAGCCCATCAATCCGGATAAAAATCAATGGTAAAGCTGAGGCTATCTTCTCAGACTCTTTTCAACTACAAATGTATCTGTGAGTGCGTGAGCATACATGTTCGCTTATGATTGGTCAAATAACCATGAACTGCTTGACATTACTGCAATTTCGATTCTTACTTTGCTAAATGATTTCACCCATTGCTCGAAATAGGACAACTTTCACGTTTACACGGAACATGAAACACACCGGACTACAGGGAAAATAAACAAAGCTGAGCAGGCCGTGTTCCACATCATACCGTGCAGCATAGTTTCAGTCACTGTGTCTGTTTTGTAGAATAATAGTCCCAAAGAATGTTCTCCACACTAACACCGGAGGTAGCATTACAATCCGAGAACGACCGATCACATTGTGAGGATGCTCTGACCTCGGGGCCAGTTCGAGATGCCACTTTCCTTGCCTTTTATGCAATTGGCTGCAGGGATGTTCACACCTGGACATGAGCCACATCGACATCAACTGAGTTGGAAACCTGCGTGGGAATCGACGAGAAGCGACTCAAAAAATCTTGCTAAATTCCATGGTGCTTATTAGAAATGCAGTTTCTGTTCACCTCAATTTAAAAGGCAGTTTCTGAACAGAGGAACTGAAATCAAAAGCTAATTATCTCACCCCACCCCCACTCCGGGAGTGGTGCTAACTGCACTTGATTGCTTTTTGTTCTCGATGTGAAGAGCTCTCACGCCTGAGTCACCTTCACGCCTCTTGTTGCTGAGTGACTCAAAAAGAAGGAGTTTCAACAGAGCTGCAACTGCCTCACTTTCCCAGTCGCTCTCCCCCGTTTACATTTTCCTGCTCATCAGTGATTTAATGAAAACCAAAAGGATGCGATGTTATTCTGCAGCCTCTTTGTCGATTCCTCCGTTTAAATTCCAACATGGCTTAGATCTCGGGGCGCACCTTAATGCTAGCTTTGAAAGCACAGGTCCAGAGCTTCCTCTGAGAGTGCAATTTCTTTCATTGCTGTTGCTGATTGAATGAGCCACTAACGTGCGAACTGCTCCAAAACATGATGCAGGACCTCTGGTGCCAATTCTCGCACTTTGAATAACGACAGACAGCTTCCAAATGAGGCCTTTCAGATACGACTTTGGGGTACATTTGGCAGACAGAATAGTTCAGGAATCCGTGGTGCACTGTGACACCAGCGCATCACCTTCTTCCCTGTCTTTGAACCGGGCCGCCTCAGCAAGGAATGCAAATGCAGTATTGCTCTTCGTGGAAGGATCGGTAACTACACTCTCAAACTGAATGGCACATGATCAGAAGCAGTTTGTAGAATATCTTTACATGCTCTGCACAGTAATCAAATGGAAATGCATTGCATTTCACTACGAGAGCAGATTTGTTCAAGCAAATTCGAAGGCAGGTTTGCAGATGGGAAAGCAAGCAGGAAAGCTCCGTTCTTGTCCATGTAAAAGGCTGCAGATGAAGAACAAAACAGTTTCGACCGCGGGAACCTATCTTGCGGAAGGTGAACGTGCTGATCACTATGCTACAGAAACAAGCCCACAGCCGCCCCTGCTGCAGCTCAGTGGTATCCGACACTGAAAGTTGAAGACGTTCTACCTTTCACCTTTCTGTTTCCAAATGCTCGTTGTTTCATGGGAGTTGTTTAATTTTGGCTGTGTGGTATGCATGGACGAGATACACCGAAGTATCTGTTTCACGCGGTGTAGCCCAATAACGTTGTGTTGCTTACACCGGCTTTTAAAAGGATAACTTTTTAGCCGAGCTGGCCGTCGCAGTCTGGGCCACAAAAAGTGAATTTCACCAATCACAGTCTCGATTAGATTACCTTTCCCTTCAGGGGTCTCCGGGACAGAAACGAAGGAAATTGGAGAAATTCAATAGCATATGACATCAAAATTCATCGGAACGATTTTCCCACTCGCCAGAAAGCCAAATAACGATGAATCGACTCACCGCAGGACTTTGTTTCACAACAGCGATGAAATAGCAGTCACCATTCGGTTCCAGTAAAATCTCAACATGCTTGGAACGTAAAGCAACAGTAGAGATGTTTGCAATTTTCCACGCGGGGAGACGAACACGATCGTGACAGCAGAGGAAATTTGGCACTTTCCCACTCGACAGTTAATTCCCAGGGAAACAAATCGAATTTTGTTCTGAACGAAACAACATCAGTGGTGGCAACAGCATTTCAACAAGCTGCACCGTTGCAGTCGATCAGCAGCAATGGCAGTGGTGGGATTCGAACCCACGCCCCTGTCGAGACTGGAACCTAAATCCAGCGCCTTAGACCGCTCGGCCACACTACCAACTGCGCCAGTTCCCCATTTTCTTTCACTTCCAATTGAGCTCCTGCATAACAACAGATGGAAAGTCAAGTGAAAAGGGTTCCATGATCCCTCTCGGACTCGCACGGCTGCGTGGATGTGCCCGGCTACAATATCAATTTCGCAGCAGATAATGATAGCCCATCAATCCGGATAAAAATCAATGGTAAGCTGAGGCTATCTTCTCAGACTCTTTTCAACTACAAATGTATCTGTGAGTGCGTGAGCATACATGTTCGCTTATGATTTGGTCAAATAACCATGAACTGCTTGACATTACTGCAATTTCGATTCTTACTTTGCTAAATGATTTCACCCATTGCTCGAAATAGGACAACTTTCACGTTTACACGGAACATGAAACACACCGGACTACAGGGAAAATAAACAAAGCTGAGCAGGCCGTGTTCCACATCATACCGTGCAGCATAGTTTCAGTCACTGTGTCTGTTTTGTAGAATAATAGTCCCAAAGAATGTTCTCCACACTAACACCGGAGGTAGCATTACAATCCGAGAACGACCGATCACATTGTGAGGATGCTCTGACCTCGGGGCCAGTTCGAGATGCCACTTTCCTTGCCTTTTATGCAATTGGCTGCAGGGATGTTCACACCTGGACATGAGCCACATCGACATCAACTGAGTTGGAAACCTGCGTGGGAATCGACGAGAAGCGACTCAAAAAATCTTGCTAAATTCCATGGTGCTTATTAGAAATGCAGTTTCTGTTCACCTCAATTTAAAAGGCAGTTTCTGAACAGAGGAACTGAAATCAAAAGCTAATTATCTCACCCCACCCCCACTCCGGGAGTGGTGCTAACTGCACTTGATTGCTTTTTGTTCTCGATGTGAAGAGCTCTCACGCCTGAGTCACCTTCACGCCTCTTGTTGCTGAGTGACTCAAAAAGAAGGAGTTTCAACAGAGCTGCAACTGCCTCACTTTCCCAGTCGCTCTCCCCGTTTACATTTTCCTGCTCATCAGTGATTTAATGAAAACCAAAAGGATGCGATGTTATTCTGCAGCCTCTTTGTCGATTCCTCCGTTTAAATTCCAACATGGCTTAGATCTCGGGGCGCACCTTAATGCTAGCTTTGAAAGCACAGGTCCAGAGCTTCCTCTGAGAGTGCAATTTCTTTCATTGCTGTTGCTGATTGAATGAGCCACTAACGTGCGAACTGCTCCAAAACATGATGCAGGACCTCTGGTGCCAATTCTCGCACTTTGAATAACGACAGACAGCTTCCAAATGAGGCCTTTCAGATACGACTTTGGGGTACATTTGGCAGACAGAATAGTTCAGGAATCCGTGGTGCACTGTGACACCAGCGCATCACCTTCTTCCCTGTCTTTGAACCGGGCCGCCTCAGCAAGGAATGCAAATGCAGTATTGCTCTTCGTGGAAGGATCGGTAACTACACTCTCAAACTGAATGGCACATGATCAGAAGCAGTTTGTAGAATATCTTTACAATGCTCTGCACAGTAATCAAATGGAAATGCATTGCATTTCACTACGAGAGCAGATTTGTTCAAGCAAATTCGAAGGCAGGTTTGCAGATGGGAAAGCAAGCAGGAAAGCTCCGTTCTTGTCCATGTAAAAGGCTGCAGATGAAGAACAAAACAGTTTCGACCGCGGGAACCTATCTTGCGGAAGGTGAACGTGCTGATCACTATGCTACAGAAACAAGCCCACAGCCGCCCCTGCTGCAGCTCAGTGGTATCCGACACTGAAAGTTGAAGACGTTCTACCTTTCACCTTTCTGTTTCCAAATGCTCGTTGTTTCATGGGAGTTGTTTAATTTTGGCTGTGTGGTATGCATGGACGAGATACACCGAAGTATCTGTTTTCACGCGGTGTAGCCCAATAACGTTGTGTTGCTTACACCGGCTTTAAAAGGATAACTTTTTAGCCGAGCTGGCCGTCGCAGTCTGTGGCACAATCATTTAGTCTGTTCGACTGCTCACTGGAAAGGTAGTATTGTGAAACACTGCAGAAACGAAGGACTTCCTTACTTTTGCTGCGACTGACCATACTCTGTGAAATTTTCCCAGATTCTCAGTTGAGGAGTTTTTGCAGCTGGAAATTACCTCAGAAAGCCTGTTAATTCGTAATGTCTTGAACGAATCGCAAAACAGAAAACATTTGGCACGCAACACAAACAAAACTGGCAAACCAAATGCATTTTCAGATACAGTGAGCATGAATGCTAAATGTGAGACACTCCGAGGGCATGAGCCGTAAAGTAATCTCACAACTAACAACAGGGCAATTCCAAATTACTTTTCAATGATACTTGAGCCTCAGTGCACCACCATATCACAGACAATGCTGAAAAGAGAGAAAGAAAGAACATAATAAGAATGGGCCACAAAAAGTGAATTTCACCAATCACAGTCTCGATTAGATTACCTTTCCCTTCAGGGGTCTCCGGGACAGAAACGAAGGAAATTGGAGAAATTCAATAGCATATGACATCAAAATTCATCGGAACGATTTTCCCACTCGCCAGAAAGCCAAATAACGATGAATCGACTCACCGCAGGACTTTGTTTCACAACAGCGATGAAATAGCAGTCACCATTCGGTTCCAGTAAAATCTCAACATGCTTGGAACGTAAAGCAACAGTAGAGATGTTTGCAATTTTCCACGCGGGAGACGAACACGATCATGACAGCAGAGGAAATTTGGCACTTTCCCACTCGACAGTTAATTCCCAGGGAAACAAATCGAATTTTGTTCGAACGAAACAACATCAGTGGTGGCAACAGCATTTCAACAAGCTGCACCGTTGCAGTCGATCAGCAGCAATGGCAGTGGTGGGATTCGAACCCACGCCCCTGTCGAGACTGGAACCTAAATCCAGCGCCTTAGACCGCTCGGCCACACTACCAACTGCGCCAGTTCCCCATTTTCTTTCACTTCCAATTGAGCTCCTGCATAACAACAGATGGAAAGTCAAGTGAAAAGGGTTCCATGATCCCTCTCGGACTCGCACGGCTGCGTGGATGTGCCCGGCTACAATATCAATTTCGCAGCAGATAATGATAGCCCATCAATCCGGATAAAAATCAATGGTAAGCTGAGGCTATCTTCTCAGACTCTTTTCAACTACAAATGTATCTGTGAGTGCGTGAGCATACATGTTCGCTTATGATTTGGTCAAATAACCATGAACTGCTTGACATTACTGCAATTTCGATTCTTACTTTGCTAAATGATTTCACCCATTGCTCGAAATAGGACAACTTTCACGTTTACACGGAACATGAAACACACCGGACTACAGGGAAAATAAACAAAGCTGAGCAGGCCGTGTTCCACATCATACCGTGCAGCATAGTTTCAGTCACTGTGTCTGTTTTGTAGAATAATAGTCCCAAAGAATGTTCTCCACACTAACACCGGAGGTAGCATTACAATCCGAGAACGACCGATCACATTGTGAGGATGCTCTGACCTCGGGGCCAGTTCGAGATGCCACTTTCCTTGCCTTTTATGCAATTGGCTGCAGGGATGTTCACACCTGGACATGAGCCACATCGACATCAACTGAGTTGGAAACCTGCGTGGGAATCGACGAGAAGCGACTCAAAAAATCTTGCTAAATTCCATGGTGCTTATTAGAAATGCAGTTTCTGTTCACCTCAATTTAAAAGGCAGTTTCTGAACAGAGGAACTGAAATCAAAAGCTAATTATCTCACCCCACCCCCACTCCGGGAGTGGTGCTAACTGCACTTGATTGCTTTTTGTTCTCGATGTGAAGAGCTCTCACGCCTGAGTCACCTTCACGCCTCTTGTTGCTGAGTGACTCAAAAAGAAGGAGTTTCAACAGAGCTGCAACTGCCTCACTTTCCCAGTCGCTCTCCCCGTTTACATTTTCCTGCTCATCAGTGATTTAATGAAAACCAAAAGGATGCGATGTTATTCTGCAGCCTCTTTGTCGATTCCTCCGTTTAAATTCCAACATGGCTTAGATCTCGGGGCGCACCTTAATGCTAGCTTTGAAAGCACAGGTCCAGAGCTTCCTCTGAGAGTGCAATTTCTTTCATTGCTGTTGCTGATTGAATGAGCCACTAACGTGCGAACTGCTCCAAAACATGATGCAGGACCTCTGGTGCCAATTCTCGCACTTTGAATAACGACAGACAGCTTCCAAATGAGGCCTTTCAGATACGACTTTGGGGTACATTTGGCAGACAGAATAGTTCAGGAATCCGTGGTGCACTGTGACACCAGCGCATCACCTTCTTCCCTGTCTTTGAACCGGGCCGCCTCAGCAAGGAATGCAAATGCAGTATTGCTCTTCGTGGAAGGATCGGTAACTACACTCTCAAACTGAATGGCACATGATCAGAAGCAGTTTGTAGAATATCTTTACAATGCTCTGCACAGTAATCAAATGGAAATGCATTGCATTTCACTACGAGAGCAGATTTGTTCAAGCAAATTCGAAGGCAGGTTTGCAGATGGGAAAGCAAGCAGGAAAGCTCCGTTCTTGTCCATGTAAAAGGCTGCAGATGAAGAACAAAACAGTTTCGACCGCGGGAACCTATCTTGCGGAAGGTGAACGTGCTGATCACTATGCTACAGAAACAAGCCCACAGCCGCCCCTGCTGCAGCTCAGTGGTATCCGACACTGAAAGTTGAAGACGTTCTACCTTTCACCTTTCTGTTTCCAAATGCTCGTTGTTTCATGGGAGTTGTTTAATTTTGGCTGTGTGGTATGCATGGACGAGATACACCGAAGTATCTGTTTTCACGCGGTGTAGCCCAATAACGTTGTGTTGCTTACACCGGCTTTAAAAGGATAACTTTTTAGCCGAGCTGGCCGTCGCAGTCTGTGGCACAATCATTTAGTCTGTTCGACTGCTCACTGGAAAGGTAGTATTGTGAAACACTGCAGAAACGAAGGACTTCCTTACTTTTGCTGCGACTGACCATACTCTGTGAAATTTTCCCAGATTCTCAGTTGAGGAGTTTTTGCAGCTGGAAATTACCTCAGAAAGCCTGTTAATTCGTAATGTATTGAACGAATCGCAAAACAGAAAACATTTGGCACGCAACACAAACAAAACTGGCAAACCAAATGCATTTTCAGATACAGTGAGCATGAATGCTAAATGTGAGACACTCCGAGGGCATGAGCCGTAAAGTAATCTCACAACTAACAACAGGGCAATTCCAAATTACTTTTCAATGATACTTGAGCCTCAGTGCACCACCATATCACAGACAATGCTGAAAAGAGAGAAAGAAAGAACATAATAAGAATGGGCCACAAAAAGTGAATTTCACCAATCACAGTCTCGATTAGATTACCTTTCCCTTCAGGGGTCTCCGGGACAGAAACGAAGGAAATTGGAGAAATTCAATAGCATATGACATCAAAATTCATCGGAACGATTTTCCCACTCGCCAGAAAGCCAAATAACGATGAATCGACTCACCGCAGGACTTTGTTTCACAACAGCGATGAAATAGCAGTCACCATTCGGTTCCAGTAAAATCTCAACATGCTTGGAACGTAAAGCAACAGTAGAGATGTTTGCAATTTTCCACGCGGGAGACGAACACGATCATGACAGCAGAGGAAATTTGGCACTTTCCCACTCGACAGTTAATTCCCAGGGAAACAAATCGAATTTTGTTCTGAACGAAACAACATCAGTGGTGGCAACAGCATTTCAACAAGCTGCACCGTTGCAGTCGATCAGCAGCAATGGCAGTGGTGGGATTCGAACCCACGCCCCTGTCGAGACTGGAACCTAAATCCAGCGCCTTAGACCGCTCGGCCACACTACCAACTGCGCCAGTTCCCCATTTTCTTTCACTTCCAATTGAGCTCCTGCATAACAACAGATGGAAAGTCAAGTGAAAAGGGTTCCATGATCCCTCTCGGACTCGCACGGCTGCGTGGATGTGCCCGGCTACAATATCAATTTCGCAGCAGATAATGATAGCCCATCAATCCGGATAAAAATCAATGGTAAAGCTGAGGCTATCTTCTCAGACTCTTTTCAACTACAAATGTATCTGTGAGTGCGTGAGCATACATGTTCGCTTATGATTTGGTCAAATAACCATGAACTGCTTGACATTACTGCAATTTCGATTCTTACTTTGCTAAATGATTTCACCCATTGCTCGAAATAGGACAACTTTCACGTTTACACGGAACATGAAACACACCGGACTACAGGGAAAATAAACAAAGCTGAGCAGGCCGTGTTCCACATCATACCGTGCAGCATAGTTTCAGTCACTGTGTCTGTTTTGTAGAATAATAGTCCCAAAGAATGTTCTCCACACTAACACCGGAGGTAGCATTACAATCCGAGAACGACCGATCACATTGTGAGGATGCTCTGACCTCGGGGCCAGTTCGAGATGCCACTTTCCTTGCCTTTTATGCAATTGGCTGCAGGGATGTTCACACCTGGACATGAGCCACATCGACATCAACTGAGTTGGAAACCTGCGTGGGAATCGACGAGAAGCGACTCAAAAAATCTTGCTAAATTCCATGGTGCTTATTAGAAATGCAGTTTCTGTTCACCTCAATTTAAAAGGCAGTTTCTGAACAGAGGAACTGAAATCAAAAGCTAATTATCTCACCCCACCCCCACTCCGGGAGTGGTGCTAACTGCACTTGATTGCTTTTTGTTCTCGATGTGAAGAGCTCTCACGCCTGAGTCACCTTCACGCCTCTTGTTGCTGAGTGACTCAAAAAGAAGGAGTTTCAACAGAGCTGCAACTGCCTCACTTTCCCAGTCGCTCTCCCCGTTTACATTTTCCTGCTCATCAGTGATTTAATGAAAACCAAAAGGATGCGATGTTATTCTGCAGCCTCTTTGTCGATTCCTCCGTTTAAATTCCAACATGGCTTAGATCTCGGGGCGCACCTTAATGCTAGCTTTGAAAGCACAGGTCCAGAGCTTCCTCTGAGAGTGCAATTTCTTTCATTGCTGTTGCTGATTGAATGAGCCACTAACGTGCGAACTGCTCCAAAACATGATGCAGGACCTCTGGTGCCAATTCTCGCACTTTGAATAACGACAGACAGCTTCCAAATGAGGCCTTTCAGATACGACTTTGGGGTACATTTGGCAGACAGAATAGTTCAGGAATCCGTGGTGCACTGTGACACCAGCGCATCACCTTCTTCCCTGTCTTTGAACCGGGCCGCCTCAGCAAGGAATGCAAATGCAGTATTGCTCTTCGTGGAAGGATCGGTAACTACACTCTCAAACTGAATGGCACATGATCAGAAGCAGTTTGTAGAATATCTTTACAATGCTCTGCACAGTAATCAAATGGAAATGCATTGCATTTCACTACGAGAGCAGATTTGTTCAAGCAAATTCGAAGGCAGGTTTGCAGATGGGAAAGCAAGCAGGAAAGCTCCGTTCTTGTCCATGTAAAAGGCTGCAGATGAAGAACAAAACAGTTTCGACCGCGGGAACCTATCTTGCGGAAGGTGAACGTGCTGATCACTATGCTACAGAAACAAGCCCACAGCCGCCCCTGCTGCAGCTCAGTGGTATCCGACACTGAAAGTTGAAGACGTTCTACCTTTCACCTTTCTGTTTCCAAATGCTCGTTGTTTCATGGGAGTTGTTTAATTTTGGCTGTGTGGTATGCATGGACGAGATACACCGAAGTATCTGTTTTCACGCGGTGTAGCCCAATAACGTTGTGTTGCTTACACCGGCTTTAAAAGGATAACTTTTTAGCCGAGCTGGCCGTCGCAGTCTGTGGCACAATCATTTAGTCTGTTCGACTGCTCACTGGAAAGGTAGTATTGTGAAACACTGCAGAAACGAAGGACTTCCTTACTTTTGCTGCGACTGACCATACTCTGTGAAATTTTCCCAGATTCTCAGTTGAGGAGTTTTTGCAGCTGGAAATTACCTCAGAAAGCCTGTTAATTCGTAATGTATTGAACGAATCGCAAAACAGAAAACATTTGGCACGCAACACAAACAAAACTGGCAAACCAAATGCATTTTCAGATACAGTGAGCATGAATGCTAAATGTGAGACACTCCGAGGGCATGAGCCGTAAAGTAATCTCACAACTAACAACAGGGCAATTCCAAATTACTTTTCAATGATACTTGAGCCTCAGTGCACCACCATATCACAGACAATGCTGAAAAGAGAGAAAGAAAGAACATAATAAGAATGGGCCACAAAAAGTGAATTTCACCAATCACAGTCTCGATTAGATTACCTTTCCCTTCAGGGGTCTCCGGGACAGAAACGAAGGAAATTGGAGAAATTCAATAGCATATGACATCAAAATTCATCGGAACGATTTTCCCACTCGCCAGAAAGCCAAATAACGATGAATCGACTCACCGCAGGACTTTGTTTCACAACAGCGATGAAATAGCAGTCACCATTCGGTTCCAGTAAAATCTCAACATGCTTGGAACGTAAAGCAACAGTAGAGATGTTTGCAATTTTCCACGCGGGAGACGAACACGATCATGACAGCAGAGGAAATTTGGCACTTTCCCACTCGACAGTTAATTCCCAGGGAAACAAATCGAATTTTGTTCTGAACGAAACAACATCAGTGGTGGCAACAGCATTTCAACAAGCTGCACCGTTGCAGTCGATCAGCAGCAATGGCAGTGGTGGGATTCGAACCCACGCCCCTGTCGAGACTGGAACCTAACTCCCGCGCTTTAGACCGCTCGGCCACACTACCAACTGCGCCAGTTCCCCATTTTCTTTCACTTCCAATTGAGCTCCTGCATAACAACACTCTGGTGATATCACTCAGGATCTCTCCATGTGGTATCCCTCACTGTGTGGGTCTAATTGCTGCCTCTGTCAGCGAGTCTCGCTCTTGCAGCTACTCCAGATCCTGAGGCAACAAAATGGTTCACTCCACAGAGACGCAGCAGCACAGGCCAGGGATGGAGACTGGGACTTTCCATATATCTATGGGACTCTGTGCCGTTCTCCATATGTAACCCTCATTGTATCAGCCTAATTTCCCATTCTCTCTCTCTCTCTGTCTCCTGTAGGTTCCCAGAAAGTTCCTGACTCAATTGACTTCCCAAATGCTGGGTGTCTCGTACATTACCACATTGAAGATGGTTAGTCAGCCAGAGAGACAAAGGGCAGGGAGATCTGGAGTCTTCAATAAATCCTGCAGAGAGGTAAGATCACTCACAGTGCACAGAGCAGGGAGCAATGAGAGGGCTCCTAACATCGCTAACAAGACATGACACAGATACAGTGCTGGAGGGGGAGCACAGTACAGAGACACACCTGAGGCTCAATCACTGCCCCCACTGTTAGTTTTGTTGTTTTGAGAAAGCATATAGAGTTCACAATTATCCATCCAGGTCTGTGCTGTCTTAGTGAGCATCAGTACAACAGAGGGAAAAGCCGGCCTCCCACAAGAGGGAGGGAATGCTGCATGGGATCTTTCTGTTCTGTATTCCCTCTCCAACACTGTATCTACAGCATGTCAGTGTCTTCAATAATTTTTAACTCCTATAACAGCTCCTGTCCCTGTAACCTCCTCCCTTCCCCTACATTCCCTCCACATATTTGAAATATGCTGCATTCCGGACTATCATCTCTATTGCTGCAACTTGGTTCAGTCTCTGCAACATGCCTTATCTCGATACTCTCCCCCTCCAATGATAAAGTCATACAGCATGAAAACAGAACCTTCAATGCAACTAGTCCATGTCCATGTTGACCATGGTTCCTGAACGAGTGACATTTCCCTGCATTTGATCCATATCCCTTCAAACCTTCTCCTCTCCATGTTCCTACCTAAATATATTTTCCATGGTGTACTTGCACTTTTCTCTCCCATTTCTCTGACAGCTCATTCAATACGTGCACCATCCTCTGTGTGGGAAATGTTCTCCTCCGGTCCATTTTAAGCATTTCCTCTCTCACCTCATATTTATGCCCTCTAGTATGGGATCCCCTACCCGGGGATAGAGACCTTCACTATTCACCCTACGTATACGCCCTGTGGTTTTATAATCCTTTATAATCCTTTATAAGCTCACCCCTCAGCCACCTACGCCCAAGGGAAATGTGAAGGACGACACAAATATCTCTGCCACTTTCTCTGCTGCAACTTTGCCACAATGTTCTGGGATACACTTGTTCAGGACCTGGGGCTTTCTCTACCTTTGTGTTCTAAGATCTCCAGCACCACCTCTTCTGTAATGGGGACTCTTTATAAGGCATCACTGATTATTTCCCTTTGTTTCCAAGTCTTTGTCCATAGTACGTTCTGACATGAAATGTTCATTTAGGCTCTCCACCACCTCCTGTGGTTCCACGCATGGATGGCCTCGTTGATCTGTTGTCTCTCCAGTTGCTCTTTTGTTCGTGCATGCTGTAGGATCTCTTTGCATACTCTTAACCTTATCTGTCAAATATATCTCATCCCAACGTTTTGTTTTCCAACTTATCCATCCTCTCCTTTCAAGTCAAACCCTCCAGTATCAGTAACATCTTTGTCAATCTTTCCTCCATTTTCAGTTTGAGAATATGCTTCCCAAAGCAGGAGGATCAGAATTCTACACAGTCCTCCATCTGGAGACCCAGCAATGTCTGAAACTGCCATATCATGATGTATCAACTCATGTACTCAATGCTCTGTTCCATGAGGGGAAATGTGTCACATGCTGCTTTCCCTGGCCTGTCCACCTGCGATGCCACTTCCAAGGAACAATGTAACTGAAGCTCTTGGACTTTCTGCCTCTCTCTCTCTCTCTCTCTCTGTTTGACAACACGGCCCAGAGCTATTCCATTGATTGTTTTAGTTGTCTCTGGTTTGTTATAACAAAATCCAGCTCCTGAATTCAACTCCACCTTTCATTTCTTGAACAACTGGCTCAGTGGGTTAAGATCACCTTTGATAACTGTATTCACTGCCCACTATAACACTTATTTTACTATCCACAAACTTACTAAAATTAATTCCTATACTCTCGCTTATGTCAATAATGCACATGCGTGACCCCAGCACCAATCCTTATGGCACACCGCTGGTCAGAGGCACCCAGTCTGCACAACAACCCTCTGCCACCATCCTCTGTCTCCTACTATCAAGCCCATTTTGTGTCTGTTTGTCTCGGTCTCCCTGATCCCATGTGATCTAACCTTACTAACCAGTGCACCATGATAAACCCTGTCAAACGCCTTGCTGAAGTTAGGATAGACAACGTCTACTGCTCTGCCTTCATCCACCTCCTTGGTCACCTCTTAAACAACCTCTATCAGGTTTGAGAGACACTCCTTTATACGCACAAAGCTTTGCTGACTTACTCTAATCAATCATTGCCTTTCCAAATGCATGTTACGCCTGTCCCACAGAATCACTTCCAACATCACTCACACCACTGACATCAAGCTAATTTGTGTTTATGTCCCTGGCTTTGCCTCACAGCCTTTCCTAAATGCTGGCACAACATTAGCCATAATCCAGGCTCCCAACTCACTCCCCGTGGCTGTCAGTGATAGAAATGTCTTTGTAAGTTTGTTTCCTAATTTACCCCAATGTCCTGGGATGTACTTGACTAGTTCCCAAGGAGTTGTATAATTGCAATGCATTTTAACACCTTTAGCATCTCCTGTGTACATCACTGTTTATTTCCCGGCTTCTCCAGTGTTTTTTCCACAGTCAGTTCTGACATGAAATTTTTGTTTCTGATCTCGCCATTTTCTGTTGTTCCAGACATGGATGGCTTCACTGAACTTTAAGGAATCACATTATGTCTCGAGGTAATCTTCTGTTGTTATTATACTTGTACAATCTCTCTGGATTTTTCTGAACCTTCTCTGCCAAAGCTCTGTCAGGTCCCCTTTGGGCCCTCATGGTTTCCCCCTTAAGAGTATTACTACACCCACAATGTTCTTCAAGGGATTGAGTTAATCCAGCTGGCTGTATATGACATGTATCCCCTTTTGTCTTGACCAGAGCCTCAATATCCCCAGTCATCCAGTATTTCCCACTTATGTCTGCATTGTCCTTCACACTAAAAGGAATATGCTGGCCCTGAAATCTTAATTTATCTCTCTTTTGAAAGAATCCCACTTTACTTGCAAATAGCCTCCACGAATCAACTTTTGGATGGTCTTGTCTAATACCTTCTGGATTGGGGCAAGGTTAGTTTTGACCTTCGACTTGTGGACCAGGCTGTTCTTTTCCATCTCTATTTTCAAACTAATGAAATTATGGTGACTTTGCAAATGTGCTCCCCCACAAACACTTCAGCCCCTTTCACTACCTTGTCTCCCAAAGGGAGGTCAGATTTTATCCCTATCTCCAGTCGGACCAGTTCCATGGATAGAGACAGTTTTCTTGAACACACCGAACAGATTCCTTCAATCCAAGCTCTGAACACTCTTGCAGTCCGAGTCTAGCTTTGGAAAGTTAAAATCCCCGACCATTACAACCCTACCACTCTTACAGATATCTGAGATCTCCGACATATTTGCTGCTCAATTTCCCACTGACTACTGCGGGCCTGTCGTACAGTCATATCAAACTGATTATTCATTCTTATTTCTCAGTTCCACTAACATAGCTTCACTGGGAGATCCCCAGGAATATCCTCTCTCAGTGCTGCAGTGATGTTTTCACTGATCAAAAACTCCATTCCCCCATTCTCTTGCCTCTCCTTCTATCCCTCCTGCTGAAACTGTCCCCTGGAACAGTGATCTGCGAGTCCTGTCCCTCCCTCAGCTGTGTTTCTGGAACTCCTGTGACTTCCCAGTCCCAGGTTCCCATCCATGTCTTGCTTTAATCAGCCTTACCTGTCAGGCATTTTACATCAAAGTAAAAGCAGTTTTCCCTCATTGCCTGCTGTGCTCTTGCCTGGTTATCAATTGAAATTACTCTGTTGAAATCCCGTCCCAGCCTCAACCTTCAGACTGTAGCCTGAGACCATCCTCCTCACTGTGTAGAACACTCTCACCTTTCAAGTCTTTGCAAACCTACTAATGATTCCTTCTGCTTTCATATCCAAGTGATTAATGCCCATAAGTAGCAGCAATGACTCCTGCACAGGCCCCTGTGGTACACCCGCCGGGCAAAGGCTTTCAAACAAAAAGATAACCCTCCACCAATTGTGGATTCAATTTGCCAACTTGCTTTGGATCCCATGGGCTCTTCCCTTTTGGACCAGCCTCCCATGTGGGCCCTTGTCAAAGACCTTAATGAACTCCATGGAACTCACATCATTTGCACTGCACTCATCAATATTTTCAGACACCAATTTAAAAAAAAAACTGAACTGATTTATTCAGACAAGATTTTTCAGTTCTTAGGTCAATGGGATCTCTTCTGGGGTAGAGGTGACCTGTACCAGGGGGATGGTTTGCACTCGAAGCAGGGGTACCAGTATCCCAGAGTGGAGATTTGCTCGTGTTACCGGGCAGGAATTAAACGAGTCTGGCAGGGAGTTGAGACTCTGAATAAGAGAGGGGCCATCAACTCGTCAGGAGAAAATACATCAGCCATCGAGAGCTAGTTTCCTATTCAGGATATCCAGGACACAGTAAAGGGAGGGAAGAGACTTCTGGTTTAAAGGGTATTTATTACAACGCACGAGGCCTGACTGGTAAGGCAGACGAGCTCAGAGCATGGATTGACTCTGGGAACTGGGATATTATAGCCATAACAGAAACATGGCTGAGAGAAGGGCAGGACTGGCAGACCAGTGTTCCAGGATGCAGAAGCTACAGGCTGGACAGAAGGACAAGTAAGTGAGTAGGGGAAGTTGTCCCTTTCATTAGGGAGGACATAGCAACAGTGCTTAGGGACAATATTGTTAAGTGGTATTTGAATGAGGCCATATTTTTACAAGTTAGAAACAAAAAGGGGATGGTCAGTCTGCTGGGATGGTGTTCTAGATCCCCACATAGCCAAAGGATACGAGTGGAGCAATTGCATTGTGAGATTGCAGGTACCTATAAAAATAATAGAGTAGTATTGGATGGAGATTTTAACTTCCCCTGGATTGACTGGGTCACCCAGAGTGTAAAAGGTCCATACGGGGTGGAATTTGTCAAATATGTCTAAGAACGTTTCCTAAACCAAGATGTAGAGTGCTCTACGCTACACAGGCGGATGCAACACGAGACCTCCCCTCAGAAACCGAGGTCGGCCAAGTGACTGAAATTTCATTCGGAGAGCACATTGCATCCAGTGACCACAACTGTCTTCGTTTTAACATCGCCAGGGGAAAATGATCAGTCAGGTCCACAAATTAAGGTCTTAAACTGGAAGAGGGCCAATGTTGGGGCCATTCAGAAGGATCAAGCAGGGGTTGATTGGGTGCAGGTAAAAATCACACAACACCAGGTTATCATCCAGCTGGTTTACACAGGAACCTCGATTATCTGAATGAAATGGGCGGGCAAAAGTTCATTCAGATAATTGATTATTCAATTAATCAATTCAATGCCTTTCCTCTGGAGATCGGAATTTTTGGTAATGGCAAGACTCCGTTGAGGTGACTCGGCAGCAGCAAACCATGTGTGAGCCCTCACACCCCGCCAGCCACCAAAAACCCATCCAACACCGACCCACACCCGCCCCGCCAACAAAACCGTCCAACACCACCCTCCACTGACCACCTGCCACTGCCGCCAAACCCATCCAACACCACCCTCCACCCGCCTCCAAACCCGTCAAACACTGCACCCACCCGGTCCCAAACCCATCCAACACTGCCCCCCACCATTCGCGCCCATACTCCCAGCTGCCCTGCCATCTGTGCGCCCCTGCCCCCATCATCTCCTCCCCCTCCTGGGCAGCCGGAGTGGACACCAACAGTAAGAGAGCTGCTGCCTTTGGTGGTTAAGTCTCCAAATAGCGCACACGCACATGTACACATACATGAGCACACAGCCACATGTACACACGTACACACTTTATACTGCAACATTTCGAAAAGTTCCATCTGTGCACTGTACAGGAAAATGTTCGAGAGAATATCTGGGGAAGGGTTCTTTAGGATTTACCCCTGTGTAGAACTTCAGGCTAAGTGTGGGGAGAGGGTGGGAGGTCAGTCAATTGGAGATGGTATCTGGGCTCGATGTCCAGGACTATTCATGGCAACGGTTCAGTCAGCTGAGATCGGTTTTAATCAGTGTGAACAAAAAAAAAACGCAATCAGGGTTGAAACATCTTGTTGATATAATGTTTCTCTCAGGACCTCGAGATCTCCTTTGGATAATCAGATATTTGGATAATTGGTATTTGGATAATCGAGGACCCTCTGTGTTTAGAAGTGCTAGACTTAGAAGCGTTGGGGATCATTCTAAAAGATGAAAGACTTAATCAAAACTTGTTTAATATTTCATTCCATGACACTGCCATCCTGTTGCTATAAATTCTGTGACTGTGCTCCACAACTACCTGATGAAGATGCAGCACTTGGAAAGCTAGTGCGTCCAAATGAACCTAGTGCACCTATAAGCTGGTGTTGTCATTTTTAACTTTGCCCATCCCAGTCCAACAATGGCACGTCCAAATCATGGGTCAGTCTGTTTGAAGGAAAAGGAATAACTAGCAAATGGGAGACTTTTAAAAGTGTGACCTCAAGAATCCAGTATGTCCCTGTTAGTGTGAAGGGAAAATCCCATACAACCCTTCCCACTTTGACCATTCTGGAGGAGGTTACTAATGCTCCCTTATCTGAAAAACTGTCTCCAACCAAAATTACTGCCGTTCTGGAAAATCTGTCAGACTCCACCCTCCATATCTAAATAATCTGCAGAGTCTAAACCTTCCTGTATCTATAAACATCTTCAGCCATGACTACCCTCCATATCTCTGTTTCTTCCTCCAGTCAATACAACCCACTTTATTGCTGTAATCTGCTCGATTTGCCTAAAACATTCCTGCCTGTGTACACCGCTCCATCCAACCAATATCCTTATCCCTGTCAACTGGCCCATCCCTCCTAAACTCCCCAACTCCATGAACTCCTGCAGGCCATACAGCTCTCCGCATCTCTGTTCCCTCCTGTGACTGTTTGGTCCTCCCTCCCTGTTAAAACACCTCCAATCCCCACACCCATCCCAGGCTGGGTCATCTGCTTCAGATCAGGTGTTTCTGTTATCTCTGGCACTCCGAGCAAACCTTCCTAATTATGTCTATTCATTCAGATCCCATCCTCTCCAGCCTCCTGAAACCTCTTCCTGCCATTGTAATCCTCCTTGTTTGGAACACAGAACAGTACAGCACAGTTTCTCCTGTAACCACATCTTACTAGTGACCAAATCTTTTCGATACTTTGACAATTCCAAAAAAACCTGTAATTGACGTTTTCCCAGAATTTCCTGTCAGAGCCTAATTCACTGTCCATTCCTGTTCCTTTCTGCTTGTCTTCAGTCACATTCCCATGCTGTTCTGATGTGACACCTTTTCTCTTTGGATTTGGAAAGCTCCTTTCACCTGAACTCTGTCCCTGCATCCACTCTGTCAGTTTAAAGCCCTGTCCATAAACCTAACGACATGATTGGCCAGGACACTGCTCCCAGCAGTGTTGTTTTTAATTCACTCGCTGCATATTGGTGTCTCTAGCTGGCCAGCATTTCATTCCCACCCCCGAGCTGCCCATGAGCTGAGTGGCTTGCCAGATCATTTCAGGGGACAGTTGAGAGTCAGCCTCCCTGTTCTGGGTCTGGATTCATATGTACGCCAGACCGGCAGCCTATAAAAGATTTCCTTACTTAAAGGGTATTAAGCAGTCAGATGGGTATCCCTGCTACCGGCATTAAATTCTGGATGAACAGTCGAGTGAGAGTAACATGAGATCATTGCCTGGCCCACTGATTGCTCCCTCATCTCTGAGTACTGCTCCCAGTGCACCTTCTTCCTGACCGTGATTTGATTGTGATACCTTCCTGCACTCTGGTGATATCACGCGGTATCTCTCCATGTGGTATCCCTCACTGTGAGGGTCTAATTGCTGCCGGTGACTGCACCTTTTGCAGCTACTCCAGATCCTGAGCCAACAGAGTTCTCCATTCCTGGGAGATGGGCAGCACAGACCAGGGATGGAGACTGGGATTTTCCAGATCTCTGTGGGACTCATTGCCATTCTCCATGTGTAAACCTAACTGCATCAGTCTAGTTTCCCATTCTGTCTGTTTCTCTGTCTCCTGTAGGTACTCGGGATGCTCCTGACTCAGCAGAATTCCCAACTCCTGTTTTGTTCATCACCACATTGAAGACAGTTGGTCAGCCAGAAAGATGGTGAGTGAGATCTGGAGCCTTCAGTAAATCCTGCAGTGATCACTCACAGTGCACAGAACAGAGTGTATTTAATACGTCGAACTTTGGTCCAGAAGACATGACATAGATACAGTGTTGGAGAACGAACACAGAGCATGGTGGTCCCAGGCTCAAACCCCACCCTCTTGTTAATTTTCATCTCTGCTGTACTGAACTGTGTCAATATAGGAAGTTCTGTACTGTGTCAATATAGGAAGTTCACAGTTATCAATCCAAGCCTGTGCAGTCTCAGTGAGGATCAGTACAACAGGGGGGAAAGCAGGTCTCCACCAAGGAGATGGCAATGAAACCTGGAATCTTTCTGTTCTATATTCCCCCCTCACTCTGTCTCTTGTCATGGGATAGAGTCATTCAGCAAGGAAACATTCCATTCGATCCAACTTGTTTGTGCCAGTGTCTTGAATGCTGGTAATTCCCAGAATATTTCCTGTTACTATAATCTCCACCCTTCTCATATTCCGTCTGTGTATTTGAAACCTACTCCAATGCTGATGACTCTCCCTGTGTGTAAATTGCTCCAGTGTCGATAACATGCCCAATCTCAATAATCCCATCCTGCACTCAGTCCAATACTCCCTACTTCGGTAGGCTTGCACAATACTTACAGTGCCCCCGTCTCTGTAAAATCCTCCAGCCCGGACCAAAACACCCACCTGTGTACCTTCCTCAAGCCCCAGGAGAACATGATATCACTGAAACCTTCTGCAGGCCCTATAACACTCTGCCTCCTGGCCTATAGCACCACACGACCACAGTAACCTTCTCCAATCCCTACCGAGCTCCTTATCTGTTTTCAAGCCACAACAGCACTCCACATCTCTGTTTGTTCCTCCACTCCCTACATCCCTCCCAGCACCTCAAACATTCTCTCTTTGTATAAGTCTGCAATTTGGGGCAGCACGGTGGCTCAGTGGTGAGCAATGGTGCCTCACAGCGCCAGTTACCCAGATTCGATTCCAGCGTTTGGTGACTGGCTCTGTCGAGTTTGCACATTCTCCCTGTGTCTGCGTGGGTTTCCTTCGGGTGTTCCGGTTTCTTCCCACAGTCCAAAGATGTACAGGTCAGGTGAATTGGCCATGCTAAATTGCTCAAAGTGTTAGTTGCATTGTCGGAGAGAAGTGGGTCTGGGTGGGTTACTCTTTGGAGAGTTGGTGTGGACTTGTTGGGCCGAAGTACTTGTTCCCGTGCCGTAGGGAATCTAATCTAAACTCTCCCTCTGCGTTCCATATTACTGTCCCTAAATATATCCCTTTATCCATAAACAGCCCCAAACTCTTCAAACCTCCGAGTCTCTGTGAACTCCCACAGCTCCAACATCCCTCCTTAACTGTGTAACCTTTCCTAATCCTGGAACACTCTGAAAATGTGGGCATCCTACAATCTTCCCTATCTGCATAATCCTCTCAGGTCCTTGCAACACCCCCGATCTGTGGAACCAACTCTAATGCTTGTGACTCTCCCGATCAGTTTCTACAAGACTTACTCTCTACGTAACATCCTCCCGTCGCTAACACCAGCCCTGTCAATGTAAGCTCCTCCAGTCTCCCCACCAATCTAATCATCTCTATAACCTTCTCCAGCTCTTACACCCCTATCTGTGTAAACGTTACACTCCCCTACAACCATCCCTAACACAGAAACCTCCTCCAGTGTCTGCAATGCTCCCTCTCTGTGTTAGTGTTTTCAGGCTCTATTGCTGTTCCTGTCTCTGTAAGCTCTGACAGATTGCCCAGCTTTCCTGTCCATATAATTTCCAGAACCTCAGCATCCGACATCAACAAATGTCTTCATTAACTACAGCCACCCATATCTGTTTTCGTCCTCAATTCTATACAACTTCATAATCTCCGTAAATAACGCCATTCCATAAAATGCTCCCTGTCTGCGTAAACTGCCCCAATCCTACAATGAGAAGCCTCACTCTCCTTTGATCATCTCTGGTCCCTTCAGATCTCCCTGTATCTTTCCATTGAACACAACTCATCTCATTTCATAACTTTTCTAAATCATATGTTACTCCCCATTTCTGTATTATTCTTCAGTTCCTGCAATTCTCATTTTTTTTATCTCCAGAACTTCCAATCCCCCTGATCGATGTAAGGTTATTGATCCCTTGCAGCATGTTTAACACCTGTAGCAGTCTCCAACTCCTCAATGCATCCTGTCTCTGTAACCTCCTCAAATACTACAGCTCACTATCTTTGTAATATCTTCCAGTAACTGCAACCCTGTTGATATCTGTAACCTCCACCAGAACAATACTCCACATCTCTGTGTAACTGATGGGAATGCTGCAAACCTACATTCACAGTCCTCACTAACTCTCTGAACTCCTGCAGCTCTCCAACCCTCAGTATCTCTGGCTGGTCCAATCCCTACACTTCTCCCTGGCTGTGTGAACTGATCTAGCCCCTTCAACCCTCCCTATCTCACTCACTCATGCAGCTCCATTATTGTCTGTGTTCATGTAATTTCCAGCACCAACAATCCTCCATAAACTCCTGCAGCTCCAACTACCACCCCAATCCGTGTAATCCCCAATCCCTCCAATCCTCCATTTCTCCATAAACTCCTGCAGCTCCAATTTCGCCTCTATCTGTGTAATCGCCAGTCCGAACAACCTTCCCTTCCTGAGCCCCTGCACCAGCGTTGGAACTGTTGTTATCTGTGTCCCCTCCAGCAGGCACTACAACACTCCTCATGTCTGTAACTGCACACAGACAATGCAGCTCTCCCTTTTATATCGGACATCCTCCCCGACGTATAACTCTTAGAGTTCCTCACAATATCTCACCTCCTCCATTCCCATCTGTGTTAGAGATCTCTAAAATTTATTTATTCTTGTTTAAACTTCTGGTCACCTAAAATCTCTCCCCTTTTAAATGTGTGCCCCCTTCAGCTTCAGTAACTCTCCATATAACTGTAATCAATGACAGCACAGGTTCCCTTCCTTAATCTCTATAATTACAATGGTTGCATGTGTTAAATTGGCAATTTTCATCCTCTTTATCCATCTCAGGACTTCCAGCCCCTACAATCCCACTATTTGGAATGCTCCCATTCTCTGCACCTCCTCATGTCCTGGGGGTCCTTGAACACCACCAGTGCTCCAAAAGTTTATAGTCCCCCAGATACTGCAAGTCTTCTCACTCTATAACATCCAGCAGTCTCCAGTACCAGACAACACTTGCTGGCTGTCAATTTGCACTTGTTGAAGTCTACACGTCTCTTTAAGCAGCTCAGAAACAGCCCTTTAGACTCTACAAAGCTCCATCGTGAACAAGCCACCATCTCTCTATTTTCTTTGTTTTTTTTCAGAGTCTGCAACTCTCACTGTATCTTCCAGTAATGTTCTTGAGTTGATGCAGGTCTGCCTAGCTCCCCAGATAACCTGTTCCATCCCATATAGCTCACCTCAATCACTATAACTCACTCTGTTCTGTCTAATCCTCCTCTTTTCCACTGTCTTCCGGCTACAACAGCAATTCTGTAAGAGGGCAGTGTGGAATGGGATGACATAAATCTCAGCTGAGGCTTGAGGCCTACCATTACCTGGGAGTCACAAAGGGAGAGAACCTGAGAGACAGCAGCACAGATCGGGAGAATATAAATCACCGCGGATCGAGGCCGACTGAAACTTGGACTTGGAGAAACAGCAGAGCAGGAGGCTGGATATCAGCACCAAGTCACAGAGGGAGTGACCATGTGAGGAAGCAACTTGGAGCAGGAGCTTGAGGCTAACTCACACCTAGGAGGTGGAAGCACCAAAATGAGAGGATATAAATCAGCACTGAGGATCGAGGCCTAGTTGTGCCTGCGAGTCACAGAGACAGTGACCCTGTGCGGGAGCAGAGTGGAGTGGGAGCTGGAGGATTACACATACCTG
This sequence comes from Hemiscyllium ocellatum, assembly GCF_020745735.1. Taxonomy (NCBI): domain Eukaryota; kingdom Metazoa; phylum Chordata; class Chondrichthyes; order Orectolobiformes; family Hemiscylliidae; genus Hemiscyllium; species Hemiscyllium ocellatum. Next base: position 281,518 of record NW_026869068.1, on the reverse strand, counting down.
GGAGTCACAGATACGGTGACCCTGTGAGGGAGCAGATTGGAGTGGGAGATGGAGGATTACATGTCCCTGGGAGTAACAGTGACGGTGACGCTGTGAGGGAGCAGAGTGGAGTGGGGGCTGGAGGATTACGTGTACCTGGGTGTCACAGAGTCGGTGACCCTTTGATGGAGCTGAGTGGAGTGAGAGCTGGAGGATTACACGTCCCTGGGTGTCACAGAGACGGTGACCCTGTGAGGGAGCAGAGTGGGGTGGAAGCTGGAGGATTACATGTACCTGGGAGTCACAGAGATAACTTTCTGTTGCTGCCACTTGCTGCACTGAGGTTGAAAGAAGTGCAAGAGCCTTCACAGAAAAAGCTGTAAGTTCATTGGCTGATAAATGCACCGTTATTGGCGACTGTCAGTTAATTATTATAAGTTAGCATTTTTTTCTACTTCTAAAATAAGGGTTGAACAGAGAATTAAGCGGGAGAAGTGAAATTGTGATCCAATATAATAAATTACCCTCAGTAAGCCACAGTTGAATAAGGGACTTAACCATATTGTTATTTCCTGGAAGTTAACTTCATTCTAAGCAATTAATTAAGTTACTCCAGACATGTTGCATCTTAAGACATGGCAGCACATATTTGTCAGATGGAAAATGTGTTCAGTTACATTGGGAAGCCATAGCCCCTGCTCGTGTCCTAGATGAACACGGGGTCATGGAGCTCAGACAGGGACTAGAGACTCCATGGGACATCTGCGATGCTGACAGGTGGATAGCACACACACACACACACAGCAGATCACCCTGCAGACATGACGGCCTGGAACAAGGAAGGGTGTGGGGGATGAAGCAATTGGAGTGAAACAGTCAGGGAATACAAGAATGTCCTGGTGTCTCCCTCCCAAATCAATTTGGAAGCTGATGAAGGTGTGGGCTGCTCAAGGGAGGGCAGTCAGACCCATGCCTGTGGCACCACAAGCAGCCTGACTATACAGGAGGGGAGGGAGAAGGAAAGAGGGGCAATAGTCACAGGGGAGTCAGGAAAGTGAAAAAGGTGTCAGCGTGTCTGTAATTCCAGATTTAGTGGGGTTAAGAATGTTACTGTGACTGTAGGACATTTGTCTGGGGGACAGTGAGCTGTTAAATGTCATGTCCATGTTGGTAGGAATGACCTGGGTAGGAAGTGTGAAATGGTCTGGAAATCAGAATTTAGGGAGCTTGGTGGATGGTTAGCAAGCAGGACCTCAAATGTAGCAATCCCTGGAATAATCCCAGTGCCGTGTCCAGTGAAAACAGGACTCTGAGTTTTAGGTAGATGGGAGTGTGACTGGAACGATGGTGCAGCAGGAAGTGCTTCAGATTCCTTGGACACTGGGACTGGTTCTGGAGAAGGCACCAACTGTACAAGCTGGATGGGCTGACGTGACAGAGCTGGGACTGAATTCCTTGTGGGGGTTTGAGAGGGGTTGAAAATAATTTGGTGTGTGCTTAGGATACAACAAATAATAGTAGAGGAGACTACCAGGATTCGCAAAATAAGGGGAGATGCAGTTACAATTAATATACAACAGCAAGTTTATCAGTGGAAGATGGAGTGAGAAAGAAAGCCTTAATCTGAAGTACTCTGCATGGACATGAATACTCGGAGTGTGGGGAGTTCCTGATGCAGATTGGTGTTTGGAAATCTGATGAACTGATCACCGAGAGCTGGCTCAAGGATGTCAGGACTGGGTGTTTAATATTGTTGGGTAGAAAGGATTCCGAAATGATAGAAGGGAAAGGATGAAAGTAGAAGTATTGGTTTAGATAGCATTCGTTAAGGAGTCCAAAAGAAAGAGGATCGGTCCAAGGACAGAATGAATTTGGCTGGAGCTACAGAACGAAACGTATACAAGTAAACTGTGAGGTCCAGTCTGTCTGCCAGCAACCAAAGAAATGATGGAGAGAATAAACATGCAGGGTCATTTGAGATGAATGACAATACTACAGATTAGTTATACTGAGAAACTTAATGTTTCCAGATATAGACAGGGATACTGGCGATGAAGGGTCATGAGGGCCAAGTATTCCTGGATTGCATGGAGGAGAGCTGACTGCAGGAGTATGTATCCAGCCGAAGAGAGCATGTGCTGTTGGACCTGGTCTTTGGGAAAGAGATGGGGCAAGTGGATCAATTGTCAGTAAGGGATGATTTTGCAGTGCAGCGATCATTTTATTGTAAAGATCAGGATGATTTTAGAGAAAGATATGCAATAATTGAGAGTGAGAAACATTAGTTGACTGCCATCAGCCTTCAATAGGGCAAAGATAAAGCTGAGAAATTTTCAACCAGGCCAATGAAATGGTAGCTTTAAATAGCGTGAACCAGGTCAGATTGAGCTGTCATTATGGAGATGGGGCTGCAGTGTGCCCACGACAGACCGGGATAATCACAGGTTTTCCCCATTTCTAAAGGAAGGATAAACAGGCCAACACAGTGAAGTAGCGTTGTGTATATAGGATGGGATCAGTATTATTGTGATGCCAATCAATTCACACACTGCTCGTCCCTGCCCTCACTCCTCATCCCTGCGTATTGATCCTATCAGATGTTGCTAACCTTTGAAACCTTCAAAAATAGCACAGGATAGAGGAGATGACTCTGGCCACTGCCTGCATTGGTCAAGATGTAACGTTGTTTTTTAAAGCCTTAGTTCTGTCCCCCAGACAGTGAAGGACTTCAGGTGCGGTTCCCGGCACGTTTGTAAAATGGTTTGAGAGTTTCTGCCTATACTCCACTTCCATGTGTGACTCCCAGATCCCGACCATAAACTGCGTGAAATAACAACTTTCCCCATCACTTCTCCAATATTTCAATTTATTACATGAAATATTCGCCACTGGTACCTGAGCTCTCCAACAGGAACAAAGGGTTCTCTCCCTTTCTACACAGCCCCTTGACAATACGTGCACCTCAATCAAATCTCCTCTCAGCATCCTCAATTCCAATCTTTCTTCACAACTGCACTTTCACTGTCACAGGGTGAAGAATCTCCTCTGTACCCTCTCCAGTCCAATTCCATCCTTCCATGTGATGGGGTGACCAGACTGCACACAGCCCCCAACCTGTAACTGAACTCATTATTTATACATGATGAAGGGCTTATGCTCGAAACGTCGAATTCTCTATTCCTGAGATGCTGCCTGGCCTGCTGTGCTTTGACCAGCAACACATTTGCAGTCATTATTTATACAGTTCCTGCATGAGCTTCCTGCTCTGAAATTCTGCACTTTGGCTGAAAGTGGAAATGATGCCATTTGCTCCATTAACGAGACTATTGGTGATTCCAGCTACCTTCATTTATCTGCCCACACTGACCATATTCTCATTTATTGTATGTTCATCTCTATTGTTGATGTCCCCAAATGCCTTGCCTTGCACTTCTCCGGGTTGTTTGCTCCATTCACTTGGACCCTATAGTTTCTGTTTTTTAAGCAGCCTGCCATGGGATCTCTCGTCAAATCCAAGCAAGTCCTATGCAATTACAAGTTACTGCCTCAAACCGACGCAGTCAGATTAATTACACACGATCTTCCTTGACCAAATCCAGACCGACTGTCCTGGAGTCCCTGGGACTTCCTCAGTGACCGTTTATCAACTGTCTCCGAATTCCAGCCACGACCTATTCAGTCAGTCCCTTGGTCCACATTAAACAAAGTTGCAGTATTAGCCATTCTCCTGTCCTCCGGCATCATCCCTGCATCCAGTGAGAATTGTATAATGTAGGGGATTTTCCCCGGCTGCTTTTAACATTCTGGAACATTGTGTTACTTTTTTTTGAGGATTTAAATCTCCTGTATAATTCTCCACTCCAAGTCTGTTGCTTCCAATATTTCATCCCTATTTTGACAGAGGCCGAAATCATCTTATGATTTGGTCAAGTCCCATTTTAGTCCAGTTTCATGGAGGGTTTCTCTCCACAAGGTGAATTGCATTTTCTCATGATACCATCCCCAATCTTCTTCATTAACTACCCACCCTGCCCACATGGTCTTCCTCTCATCTGACACTAACATTGTCATAACAACTGCCCTCTGCCTGGATATCCCAGAATGCACCAGCCTCCCTGTTTCCAGGAGCCATCTTTAAAATGTCATTTTACACTTGGATTGTGAATCCGAAACTGGCCTGGACATGGCAGAGGGGATAAAAGTGGCACCCCACTTTGTGGCCAAGCCCCTGGTCCTGGTGTATGACATGGTGCATGGTGCATCTTCCTCCAGGGCTGGCAGACACCAGACCCTTCCAGCTTAGTCCGAGGCTGACCCCTGGGTCAGTGAGGTGCCAGCCATCTGGGTGAACACCCAGCAGTGTAGGAAGGAGGTCAGTGACCTTCTCCCCTCTACCTGGGTAAGGGCCACCATCTGCAATTCGTGACTTCACCCTCATTCTCTCTGTTACTGCACCCCCCCCCCCCCCGCCAAGGCTCATGTTCTCCCACCTTCAGTGAATGCAGCTCTTTCTCTCAGTCTCTCTGTAATCTCTTCTCTGCCCAACTCTGCCTGGTGTCTGTGCTGCCCACTCATTCACTCAGAACACCTCGACACCTTTCCCCAAACTGTCCCAGCAGGAACAGCTGTACCAACTACTTCCAAATCCCTAATCCTTCTTGGTAATTCTCACATTCTGGAAGGAACTATCCCATCCTAGGGCACAAAGAACAAAGAGGGAAATGGGGCAGCCTAACATTCAACTCCTCACCCCCTCACAGGGGAAGGATCCTGACCCTAACAACCACGAGAAGCTGACTGACCGTGTCCAATCTCCCGGACTGGGATCTGAGACTCCCCTTGTCTCACTGTGCTGAGCACTCTGACTGACGGTGGACAATGATATCAAGCTTCCGTGATTTGTGTCTGTGCTAAACACCAAGACAACACAGCAGACGGGTGAGCCTGGTAGCTCTAGCTGAGGGGTAACTCTGATAAAGGCAGGGTAAGGCAAGGCAATAATTCTGTGATCATTCAACTCAGTTCAAAGTGAGTGTGCACAAACGAGTGGCCCAGAGAGACAGCCCATGAGCTGCGTGGTTGTCCCTGAGCACAGTGTCCTTGCGGCAGCATTGAATGTGTACAAACACGGAGTGAGCAGCCCAGACGGTAATCATTCAGTGAGCATCTCGCCACTCTCGTGCTCAATTCTTGTCTTAAAGAACAGTCCAGTACTGGAACCGGCCCTTCAGCCCAGCAATCCCGCACTGACACTTCTAAGATAAAACAAAAGTTTTTGTTCCGACACCCTCAATGTCATTCTATTCCCTACTTACTCATACTTGTGCCAAGATACCTCTTAAACCTTGCTATATTGGCTTCTTCCCCTCTATCAGTGCATTCCAGGCACTTTCACATTCCGTCTGGAACAGCAAGAAAAAAAATGGACCTATCACATCTCCTGAACTTACTCCCTTTACCTTAAAACCTACGGTCCTGAGTAATTGATATTTACACTCTGGGGAAAAAAGCCTCTAACTGTCCTTCTATCCATGCCTCTGATAATTTTGTAAATATCTGTCAGGTAGCCCCATTGCCAATGATGCCCATGTGCAAACAATTCATGTGTGTTCAATTTCTCCTTCTGGGTAATACCCTCCAAACCAGGCAACATGCTGGTAAACCTTTTCCATACCCTCTCCAACACTTCAACATCGTGTGGCAACCAGTACTGCACACAATATTCTAAATGTAACTCGGACTAACTTTATCTAAAGCTGCAATATGACCTGATAATTTTCATACTGCATGCTCTGATACATGTCTGTAAGTTTGCCATCAGTCTTCTTGATCACCCTATCCACCCATGTTACCACTTTCAGGGAACTGTGGAGCTGTACACCAAGGTCCCTTCGGATGTTGATGCAGATACACCTCTCTATTTCATATATCAGGAAGAATGGTCACTGCACAATGGGGAGCAAGGGCTACCTTCATATATTGCAGACCCTCCTCGCAATGATATGTACTTTATACTCCTCTCCTGCATTAGACCTTCCAAAATGCATCTCGTCAAAATTGTCCAAATAAAGTTACATCTGTGTTTTCTCTGTCCAAGTCTGCAGCTGACCTGTATCCTGCTGTATTACTTGGCAATCATCCTCACAATCTGCAACTCCGCCTATCTATGTACAGATTTCCAGTCACAAAAACACTGTTCCACCACTACTCTGTCTTCCATGGCCAAGCAGTTCTCTATCCATCTTACTAACTGACCGCTGATCCCATTTCACTTCACCTTCTATATGAGCCAGCCATAAGGAACCACATCAAAGCCCTTGCTAAGCTCCAAACGGCCAACATCCAGCCCCATGCCCTCCACAATCAATTTTGTCACTTCTTCAAAACACTCAATCAAGTTTGTGAACTTGATCTTCCCCACACAAGTGTGTTGCCTGTTGCTAGTAAGTCCATACTAGAGTACTGTTGGAGCTGCACTCACTCAGACAATTGATTATTCCATCATATTCCTGACATGAACCTTGCAGAGTAGATTAGATTCCTTACAGTGTGGAAACAGGCCCTTTGGCCTAACCAGTCCACATCAACCCTGCGAAGAGTAACCCACCCGCACCCAATTCCCTCTGACTAAAACACTTAAAAATCCAGTATGGCCAATTCACCTGGCCGGTGAGAGGAAATCCATGCAGACACGGGGTGAATGTGCAAACTCTACACAGACAGTTGCCCAAGGATGGAACCGACCCCAGGACCGTGGCGTGGGGAGGTAGCAGTGGTAAACACTGAGCCACCATGCCGCTCTTGGTGGCTCCTCTAGAGTGGGACATATGATGGGCCGTGATAGTTACTGTACAGTGGGAGGTATGTTAGGCCGTGATGGTTACTGTACAGTGGGAGATATGTCGGGCCATGATGGTTACTGTACAGTGGGAGGTATGTTAGACCGTGATGGTTACTGTACAGTGGGAGCTATGTTAATCTGATGGTTACTGTACAGTGGGAGGTATGTCTGGCTGTGAGTTTGCAGACTGTATGAGCAGAGTATGATTCTGCTGCGGCCCTTCTTCACCTCATGGCTGGATCACTATTAATTATTCAATCTGTTTAAAGTCTGTCCCATTCAGTACTCAAGGGGCTACATATCATGGCGAGGAGGGTCTGCGAAATGTGAAGGTAGCCCTTGCTCCCCATTGTGCAGTGACCATTCTTCCAGATATATGAAATGGTGGGGTCTATCTGCAGCAGGCAGATCGGTGACGATGTGGTCAATTATATGTTCCCTTTTATTGATTCCACCATAACCTGCCACAGAGCAGTCTAGCCACCACCGGATCCAGCATCAATGCTGAGCACTATCATTAGATTGGATGCCATACAGTATGGGGACTGGGTCTTCGGCCCAACCAGTTCATACCAACCCTCCGAAGAACAACACACGCCTCTCTGACTAATGCACTGAACACTATGCCCAGTTTACCACGGCCAATTCACCAGAGCTGCACATCTTTGGACTGTGGGAGGAAACCCACGCAGACAAAGGGAGCATGTGCAAACTCCACACAGGCAGTTGCCTGAGCCTGGACTCAAAGCTGGGACTCTGGTTCTATGAGGCAGCAGTGCTAACCACTGAGCCACCATGTCAGCCTATATTGACTATATACCAAAGAGGCGCTGTCCCTCTTTGCCTGGCTGTGTCCTGTCAGTGGGACAGAACCTACCAGAGAGGATGGTGATGTTGCCCGGGATATAGTCCTGTTCACAGAATCCTGCTTTCCAGACAATATCTGACTGCTGCTTGATTAATCTGTGGGAAATGTACAACAGGTCAGTTTTACATTTTCAGCAATGAAGAGTTAATATCACTTTATTTCTTACATATTTAAAAATAAACCAAACATCATTGTTTTTCAGTTGAGAATTATTGAAGTGAGCAATAATTGAATTACCAGAGCGCACACCTAACTATTGCAGTTCAGTGACTGAGGTAAACAGCCGATTCATGTTCAGATCAGTGAACACACCATCTTGCAGGGAGCAAAGCTGTTGGAAATGATTTTGAGGAAAAGCCTGAATTCAGACACAGTGTTACTGGCCTCACCACGACCTCCAAACCACTGGTCATTTCCAAAATCTGTCCAGAGAGCTTCCAAACTGGAGCTGGACAGTTACCCGCACAATCCCTCACAATAGACTGGTTAGAGACATACCTGAACAACAGGGAGATGTGTGTGGTGCAGACTGGTCAATGGACTAGCACATGATGCTGGTCCAGACGCAGTTCAATATTTATAACAACGACCTGTAAACAGCCATGTCTTGCAAGTATATCTCTTCTTGTGTGGCTACTAAACTCTGTAATTCTGCACCTTGTACCTGATCCTGAATGAAGGTGTTATGAAGGTGATGGGCTTCTGCAGCACATGGCATCTTACATTGAACCCCTCATAAACAATATCCAGCGTATGTTAGCCACACAATGTCAGCATCCAAACAGAATTGTGCAGCTCCATTGATGGCCAGTATGATCCAGCCCAAAGACCTTGTGTGTGACTTAAGCTGGATATCTCTGTGTAAATGTTTGCAGCATTGTTCTAACCATTAACAGCCATTAAGTAAAGTCGCTTTACTGAAGGTCCGAAATCCTTTCATAATACCAACTTTTAGATGTCCAATAAGCACAAAATCCACCCATTTATTCAGTAAGCTGTTATAACAACAATATGATGAAAACTCACATTACGTAGCATTGAAATGATGAGTCTCATTGCCTCACCCAAGACCAAACTATTAATAAGTACAAGGACTTTGAAAATATACAATTACTTTCCCTTGTATTAATATTGTTAATTAATACTCGATTCTCCTGCTCCTCAGATGCTGCCTGAACGTCTGATTTCTTTTTCAGAACCACATTTTTTGACTCTGATCTCCAGCATCTGCAGTCCTCACTTTCTCCCTGCTAATATCCACTCATCATCATTTTCATGGCAACAATATCACTGTGTGTTTTAACATGTCCCAGTCAGATATGAGTACGTTTTCAGTTGCTTCTGTCTATCTCAAAACTCAGCAAGGTGGGATGAGAATGCCAGTGTCTGTGATGCTCGGTATATAGGCCATGCCTCTGAGACTGACAGATTGTTTCAAACAGCATATTCCTTCAGCTGTTCACAACAAGCAAGGTACTGCCTGGACCAACCAGCCTGAGCTCACAAAACCCCAAAAAACAATGTCCAGCATTGAACAGGTCTAGACAATATTTTTATGTTAATTTAGTCATGAAATGTGATTGGGACAGCATTTATTGATGGATAGGGAACTTGAAACAGTGACACTGGCAATATACTTCCCAGTAAGGATGGTGGATGGCTTGGAAAGAATGCGAACATAGTGGGGGTCCCGTGTATCTGCTTCTCTTGTCCTTCTTGATTGTCGGGGGTTCAGAGGTACGTTGTAAGGAGACTTGGTAAATTTCTGGAGAGCACCGTGGAGATGTCAGGTATTGCTGCTACTGAGCGTCAGTGGATGAGGGGTGGAGCTGCATTCACACAGGCAAATGGAAGTATTTAATCATACACTCATTCAACATGTGTCTTAGCTATAGGGAACAGGCTTTCGGAAATGTTGAGGTGAGTTATTCCTGCAGAATTTCTAACCCTTGACACATTCTTGTAGCCAATGAATTTATATGCTTCCAAACGTGGCGCTGGAAAAGCAAAACAGGTCAGGGAGCATCTGAGGTACAGGAGAGTCAATGCTTTAGCACAAGCCCTTCACAGGAATGGGTAATGAAATCATATGGTCAGTCCCTTTCAGGCTAACGATAATCCCCGCGATATTGCTTGGTGTGTGTTCAGTTATGGTGGTGGCATTGAACGTTAGAGGATGTGGTTCAATTTTCCATTGTTAGAGGTAATTGTTGTCTGGCACATGTGTAATGGAAATGGTATTGTCATTGTTAAGCACACACCTGCATAGTTCCAGGTCCTGGTATATTTGGACAAGGACTGCTTCAGTATCTGAGTAAATCACGAATGATGTTGAACACTGTCCAATCATTGGCAAACATCCCCATTTGTGATTTTACAGTCATTTATGAAGCAGCTGAAAATTATTGGGCCGAGGGCAGAGAGCACTCCTACAGCTCACTGATGCTATCCCTTTCTCTGAGCTAGGAAGCTGGCTTCTAGTTCCACCTGCTCCAGAGGTATCTAACAACATATCTGAATGGAATAATATTACAGTATCTAACCCAAGGAGCTGAGCGAGGACTTGGTTAGCTCAATCTGATTTGTAATGCAGATTAATGCGAACAGTATGGGTTCAATTCTTCGGTAACTGAAAAGGGCTGTGCTACTCAATCTCTCCCTCACTTGCGGCATGGTCACTGCCCAGTTAAACTACCATCAGTCGTCTCTGTCTAACGAAAGAGCAGCCTTTTCATCCTCTAAGAGTATGGTGCCTTACTTTTCCATTTCTGATCTCCAGGCTTACCCAGAATCCCCGCCCCTGGGGAACTGCGGCGGAGCTGTCCTGGAGCTGAAGTGGCTGCTCTCCTCCAAACCCAGCCACCTTCCTTTGTACCAGGTATAACATCAGCCAGTGCAAACTATTCCTATTTTCTCCAGTTTTGCCGTTAATCCTGGATACACTTGGTCAAATGCAGTTATGATGATGTTAAGTGCAGTCACTGTCACCTCACCTGTAGAATTCAGCTGCATGGTCTCTTGTTGTACATCATTAAACCAAGGCTCCAATGAGCCCAAGGGATGAGAACTCAAACTGAGAATCAGTGAGCAGGTTGGTGCTGAGGAAGTGCTGCGTGATCCCACTGTGGATGACATCTTCCATCCCTTTATTAATAATAGAGATGAGAGCAATGGGATAGTCATTGATTGTCTGGTTTGTCTGAGTGTGTATAGGGCACACACGGATATTTTCACACATTGACAGGTCGATGCCAGTGCTGTATCCCAGCAGGAATAACATGAATGGAATGTTATCAGGGCCCACATCCTTTGCATTCCCCATCCCTCCAGCCGTTTGGAATTACCACACACAGTGAATCGAATTAGCTGAAGACTGCCATCTGGAGGAGAATAAAATAGATCATCCTATCGATACTTCTGTCTGAACATTGTTGTGGTCGTTTCAGCCTTAGCATTTCTATTGTTGTGTCGGGCTCTTCCATCATTGAGGAAGGTGATATGTGGGGATCCTCCTCCTCTAGTGAGTTGTTTGATTGACACCACCATTCAAACTGACTGCATGTGACAGGATTGTGGAGATTTAGTCAGATTTATTGGTTAGATCTGTCTGTCACGAGCTGTTTATGCTATTTGGTGAGTAAGTGGGCCTGTTTGGTAATGTCACCTCATTGTGAGGTGTACCTGATGCTGCCCGTGGCAGGCTCTCCTATATTCTCCATTGAACAAGGGTTTATCCCCTGGTCTGATGGTCAGGGTAAAGTGGACCATATGCCAGGCAGTGACAGTGAAAATTGTGTTGGAGTACTATTCTGATGCTGTTGGTAATGACCCATGTCACCTAACACAGACCAGTGCTGAGTTCTAGATCTCTTTGAACTCTGTCCGTTTAGCATCGTGATAGTATCTCTAACATGTGCGTTCACGCGTGTACACACGCATACTATTCACAATGAGTCTTTGTCTCCAGAAATACTGTGTACTGTAGTCATTATTCCCAATATGGTCATCGATCAATGTCTCTGCAGCTGCGGTGAAGATGAGGTCAAGTATGTTTCTCCCTGTCAGTCGTTCTCTCCCTACCTGGTGCAGACCCAGTCTCGCAGCTATGTTCTTTTGGACATGACCATCTTGATCATGAATGCTGCTGCTGAGCACCTCCTGGTGATTTTGAAATAGCCCACCCAGTATACATTCTCCAGTTCATTCACTCTGTCAGTGCATCCTCCAAGTGTTCAATGTAGAGGGACACTGATCCAGCTGAGGGAAGGGCGTCAGCAGGAGGTTTCCGTGTCTGTGTTTGATCTGAAACGTGAGGCTTCGTTATGTCACATTGTTGCTTGAGGAGTCTGTAGGACCTCTCTCTCACATTTCGCCCTAGCACCCAGATGTTAGGAAGGAGCGATTTCCAGTGCCTGCAGGGCTTTTAATTTTTTGTCACTGTCAATCGAAGGGCCTCTTCTATGCTGTATGGCACTCACTCTATAACTCTTGTGATTGGACAGTTCAAGGTCTCACTCCTTCAGTTCCTCCAAGTGCCTTGTCTATTCCACAGATTTCTACAATAGTTTCTCTATGAGACATTGCACAATTCCATTTTAAACTATGTATATGTATCTCTGTATCTTTCTCTGTCATCTCATTCAGCCGCTACATCCATCTGTATCTCAGCAACCCTCCGTATCACTGCAACCTTTATATCATACTATAGCCCAATCTATCACTGTAAATTCCGCCAACCCCAACACCCCTCCCTATCTCTTTAAACTCTAGCTGCTTCACCTTTCCCCATCGCCTGTGAATGAGTTCAAAATTATCTCAGTAATCCATTCTAGCATGTACAGGCCACACTATTTATCCATTCTTGCTTTCCTATCTCTGTTACATTTCCAGCCTTGCGTTCCTATCAGTGTAACATTTCCAGCCTTGCTTTCCTCTCTCTCTGTAACATTTCCATCCTTGCTTTCCTCTCTCTGTAACATGCCCAGCCTTTCATTCCTAACTCTGTTGCGTCACCAGCCTTGCTTTCCTATCTTTCCGTAGTATCTCCAGCCTTGCTTTCCTATCTCTGCAACATCTCCATCCTTGCTTTCCTCTCTTTCTGTAACATCTCTAGCCTGGCTTTCCTATCCCTGTAACACTTAGAGCCTGCTTTCCCATCTCTGTAACATCTCCAGCTTTGCTTTCCTATCTCTGCAACATCCCCAGCCTTGCTTTCCTATCTCTGCAACATCCCCAGCCTTGCTTTCCTAGCTCTGTAACATCTCCAGCCTTGCTTTCCTATCTCTGTAACATCTCCAGCCTTGCTTTCCTATCTCTGCAACATCTCCAGCCTTGCTTTCCTATCTCTGTAACATCTCCAGCCTTGCTTTCCTGTCTCTGCAACACCACCCGCCTTGCTTTCCTGACTCTTTAAGATCTGAAGTCTTGCTTTCCTATCTCTGTGACATCTTCGGACTTGCTTTCCTTCACACCTCAGTGGATTGCTTTTCACACAACTCAGTAAATTGGTTATATATTTGTTCCTGCATTTCCATCTTTCTGGGGCTCTATAAATATCCCCAGCAGTGTGTCTGTCATCGTTGGGACCCTAACTTCGATCCACAAGGCCTCATTTGAAGACATGTCCAAGGTATCACCCTTCCTCACTGCAGTAACTGTTCCTTAATTAATAATGCAGCACCACCTCCTCTCTAACACCCTCTCCTGTCCTGCATATAGTTCCAATACAACAGAATACTGAGTTATTAGCCCTGACCTCTCTCAAACATGTCTCTGTGATGGCAAAAATGTTCCACCTCCACATGTCAACTCATGCCATTATCACATCTGTCTGTCTGATAATACTGCCAGTATTAACGTAAGCTGGAATATAACACCTGGAATACTCTGTGCCTCCGAGTTCCTCAATCATTCAGTATTTGTTATCAGGCTGCCCAAACCATGAACCAAAATTGTAATTCTGGAACTAAATGAATAACTGTTGAATTGTAATTTCTTTTTTTCGAAAAATGTATTCATCAAGTGCAACTTCTCGGAACTGAGCAGTCAGCTCCACATACAATGAGTTTCTGATGGTTAATTCCACCCTCAGTGTGCAGAGGGGACAGCCCTCAGTAATGGAGAAACTGAGGACTGCAGTTGATGGAGATCAGAGTCAAAAAGTGTGGTACTGGAAAAGCACAGCAGATCAGGCAGTATCTGAGGAGCAGGAGAGTCGACGGTTCGGGCATGAGCTCTTTATCAGGAAGGGATTGGTACATTGCTTTTTCTTTGATTCCGTGATTCACAGGACGTTGGGGACTATACTTGATCAGGAAGGCAGCACTGTACATAACACTGAACTGGAAAGCATTCAATCAGTTGGTTGGACAGGGCGTAGACAAGTTGAGGGGAAGTACAGACTGATTGAAGTACAAACCTAAGGATAGAAAAATCCCTTGGATAAGATGGGGTATACCCTAGGTTACTCCAGGAAATGATGTAAGAGATTGTCATGCCTTTTGTGATAATCTTTGCATCCTCGCTGTCTGCTGGAGTAGTGGCAGATGATTGGAGAGTGGCAAATGTCATTCTCTTGTTCAGGGAAAAGAATAGGAATAACCCTGGGAATTATAGAACAGTCGGTCTTACACCAGTGGTGGGCTAAGTATTGGAGGCAATTCTGAGAGACAGGATTTCCAATTACTTAGAAAACGATAGTTTGATTAGAGATAGTCAGCATGGTTTTTTGAAGAGCAGGTCATGCCTCGCAAACCTTATTGAATTCTTTGAAGATGTGAAAAAAAACACATTGATGAAGGTAGACCAGTAGATGTGGTGAACAAGAATTTTGGAAAGGCATTTGATAAGAGTCCCCATTGTAGGCGCATTTAGAAAGTAAAGAGGCATGGGAAGCAGGGAAATTTGGCTGTCTGGATGCAGGCGTGGCTGGCCCATAGAAGGCAGGGGATGGTAACAGATGGAAAGTATTCAAACTGGAGCTCACTGACCAATGGTGTTCCACAGGATCGGCTCTGGGACCTGCGCTCTTTGTGATTTTTATAAATGACTTTGCTGAGGAAGTGCAATGGTGGGTTAGTACGTTTGCCAATGACATGAAGGTTGATGGAGTTGTGAATAGTCTAGAGGAATGCTGTAGTTTGCAACAGGACTTTGACAGGATGCAGAGCAGGGCTGAAAAGTGGCAGATAGAGTTCAAACTTAAAAAGTGCGAAGTGATTTATTTTGGAAGGTTTCATTTGCATACAGAATATAGGCTTAAAGGCAGAATTCTCAGCAATGTGGAGGAACAGATGTATCTTGGGGTTCATGTCAATAGATCTCACAAAGTTACCACCAAGTTGATAGGGTTGTTAAGAACGGAATGGTCTGTTGGCTTTCATTATCAGGGGGATTGAGTTTAAGAGCGACGAGGTTAATGCTTAGCTCTATAAAGCTGTGGCTCAACCACACTTGGAATTTTGTGTTCAGTTCTGGTTGCTTCATTATAGGAAACACGTGGAAGCCTCAGAGATTGTGCAGAGGAGATTTACCAGGATGCTACCAGGACTGGAGGGCATGTCTTAGCAAGGAAGTTTGAGGGAGCTAGGACTTTTCTCCCTGTAGCGACAAAAAATGACAGCTGACTTGATAGAGGTGTACACGATGTTCAGAGGCAAAGATTGGATAGCCAGAGTCTTTTCAACAAGGGGCGTAATTTTAAGGTGATTGGAGGAATGTTTTGGGGGGATGCCAGAGGTATGTTCTTTACACAGAGAGTGGTGGGGGCAGAGTGCACCACCAGTGATGGTAGTAGAGTCAGATACATTAGAGATAATTAAGACGACCCTTGGATAGGCACATGGAAGTTAGGGCATTGAAGATTATGTAGGATAGTCTGATCTTAGAGTAGGATAAAAGGCCGACAAAACATTGAGGGCTGAAGGGCTCTTACTGAGCTGTACTGTTCTATATTCCAAATTTCACTCAATTTGTGGATTCTCATCAGTTGGTGAAAGTGTGAGGGTGTGAGGTGTGTGAGGGAATGAGGTGTGTGAGGTCAGGAAGCTGAGGAGGAACGTTGGACCAAGACTTCCTGTTATGGTGTGCATGGTTACATTCACCTGAGTGTCAGCACAATACGTGCAGAGACCTAGACCAGACAAAATCCACAAAGTTCATTTATTAAACTGATTTTTGATTTGCCGTTAGCTCCCGGTTTCTTCAGATACATTCTGTTGGGTGACCCATGTATTAATATCTGGCCATCCACAGGCATGTACAGATTTATTTTGATACTGGTGAATGTGAAGGTACATTTATCGGATATAATTTCAGAGGATTCACAGTGAGACACAAGATACTGCAATATGCTTTTAATTGTGAACATTTTCACCCAGTGTCTGGTCCAGGGAGCAGATGTATGGAGTATGGGGGACATGCCAGCACCAAAAGCAACACCATTTGATTCTGACACTCCATGTCCATACAACTACTCTCTGGGTCTGGATTTGACTGGGGATGACATTGTAACCCGAAAATGTGCTGCTGGTCAAAGCACAGCAGGCCAGCCAGCATCCAAGGAACAGGAAATTCAACGTTTCGGGCCAGAGCCCTTCATCAGGAAAGGGCTGATGAAGGGCTCTGGCCCGAAACGTTGAATTTCCTGTTCCTTGGATGCTGCCTGGCCTGCTGTGCTTTGACCAGCAGCACATTTTCGGCTCTGATCTCCAGCACCTGCAGACCTCACTTTTTACTCCATGACATTGTAAGACCTAGTTCCTGGTCAATCATTGGTATCTGATTTAGGCAGTATTTGTAACTTCACTGAGAACAGTGATAGCCTGTTGGCTAGTTTCCTTCTGCCCAAGGTGGAATCCAAATGATTTACTTTGAAGGAATGTTTGAATGATTACCCTGACCCAGGTTGGAAATTATCTGGACAGATTCAGGAGCAGGTCAGTGTCTCACTGAGTGCCAGAGGTAGCTATGAGGTCCAGTAGCACTGTGCCGGAATTGAAGCCTTTTGGAATCCATTTTTAATGTCAGTCATGATTGGAACGTGGTGGGTTTACTGACCAGAACAATAATCAGGTGTTTGCCATGTTTGTGAATTGGGCAAGGATGAAATATTAACTACAATTATTCAACTGAACAATAATTGTGTCGTCTCTGAAAACTGCTAAGTTGATTATATATTGATGGAACTAAAATAACCACCTAACAACGCTTTATGATACAAAAGTAAAGAGTGCACGTTTTGTTTTGTACAGCAAAAGAACATGTTGTCTGAGTAGATCGAGTGAATCCTTAGAAGAGTACAAAGGCAGTATGAGTATACTTAAGAGGGAAGTCAGGAGGGCAAAAAAGGGACATGAGATAACATTTGAAAATCGAATTAAGGAGAACCCAAAAGGACTTTACAAAAACATTAAGGAAAATAGAGTAAGTAGGGAGAGAATAGGTTCCCCTCAAAGATCAGCGACGAGGCATTTGTGTGCAGCTGCAGGAGCTACGGGACATAATAAATGAGCATTTTGCATCAATGTTTACTGTGGAATATTACGTGGAAGATACTGAATGTAGGGAAATAAATGGTGACATCTTCCAAATGTTTATATTACAGAGGAAGATGTGCTGGTTGTCTTGAAACACATAAAAGTGGATAAATCCCCAGGACCAGATCAGGTGTACCGCGACCTTTGTGGGAAGTCAGGAAAGTGATTGCTGGGCTTGTTACTGAGATATTTGTATCATCAATAGTCTCAGGTGAGGTCCCAGAGGATTGGAGGTTGGCGACTGTGCTGCCACTATTTAAGAAGGGCGGTAAGGACAAGGCAGGGAACGAGAGACCAGTGAGCCTGACAGCGGTAGTGAGCAGGTTCTTGCAGAGAACCCTGAGGGACAGGATGGACATGTATTTGGAAAGGCAAGGACTCATTAGGGATAGTCAACATTGCTCTGTGAGTGTAAAATAATGTCTCACAAACTTGATTGAGATTTTTACAGAAGTAACAAAGAGAATTGATGAGGGCAGAGAGTTGGACGTCATTTATTTCAACTTCAGTAAGACGTTCGACAAGGTTCCCCATGGAAACCTGGTTAGCCAGCTTAGATGTCATGAAATACAGGGAGAAATAGCCATTTGGGTACAGAACTGGCTCAAAGGTAGAAGGCAAAGGGTGGTGGTGGAGGGTTGTTTTTCAGACTGGAGGCCTGTGACCAGTGGAGTACCATAAGGATCAGTGCTGAATCCACTACCTTTCGTTATTTATATGCATGATTTGAATGTGAGCATAAAAGGTACAGTTAGTAAGTTTGCAGATGACACCAAAATTGGAGTTGTAGTGGACAGCGAAGAAGGATACCTCGAATTGCAACAGGACCTTGATCAAATGGACCAATGGGCTTAGGAGAGGCAGATGGAGTTCAATTTACATAAATACGAGGTGCTGCATTTTGGGAAAGCAAGTCTTAGCAGAAGTTATACTCTTAATGGTGAGATCCAAGGGAGTGTTGCTGAACAAACAGACCTTGGAGTAAAGTTTCATTGTTCCTTGAAAGTAGAGTAGCAGATAGATAAGAAAGTGAATTACACGAATGGTGTGCTTTCCTTTATTGGTCAGAGTATTGAGTACAGGAGTTGGAAGGTCATGTTGTGGGTCTACAGGAAGTTAATTAGGCCACTTTTGGAATATTGCATGCAATTCTGGTCTCCTTCATATCAGAAGGAAGTTGTAAAACTTGAAAGGGTTCAGAAAAGATTTATAAGGATATTGCTAGGGTTGGAGCATTTGAGACGTAGGGAGAGCCTAAATAGGCTAGGGCTATTTTCAGCGGAGCGTCGGAGGTGAGGGGTGATCGTATTACGGTTTATAAAATCATGAAGGGCATAGATAGGGTAAACAGACAAGTTGTTCTCCCTGGTGTGGGGCCATCCAGAAGTAGAGGGCATATATTTGGGTGAGCGGGGAAAGATATAAAAGACAGCTAAGAGGCACCTTTTTCATGCAAAGAGTATTATGTGTATGGAATGAGCTGCCAGATCAAGTGGTGGAGGCAAGTACAATTGCAACATTTAAAGGGCATCTGGATGGGTCTATGAATAGGAAGGGTTTGGAGGGATATGGACCGGGTCCGGTCAGGTGGGACTAGATTGGGTTGGAATATATGGTCGGCATGGACAGATTGGATCAAAGGGTCTGTTTCCATGCTGTACATCTCTATGACTCTAATTTAGAAATGACAATAATTTAACATGCACTGTCAAATAAATAAATGTTTATGTTATTAAATTGTAGCAAACATTAAGTTGAAGACTTGCAATTTTTAGAATGAATAATAAAGAAAGAAGAACAAGGACAATTACAGTACAGGAGCTGACCCTTCTGCCCTTGAAGCCTGCACCGATCCAGATCCTCTATCTAAACCTGCTGCCTATTTTCCAAGGATCTGTATCCCTTTGTTACCTGCCCATTCATGTATCTGTCTAGATATACCTTAAATGATGCTCCCATAAAATACTCCAAATGTGCCCCGATCAGAGTCTTGTAGAGAGTCAGAAATCCATCTCTGCTTTAATATTCAAGTCCTCTCAAAATAGATGCCATCATTGTATTTGTCTTTCTGACCGGATAGGCTACCTGAAACAATGAAAAGGTATGATGGACATTAACAAACTTCTTATGGAGTTACAAAAATGAACAGTGATTAAAGCATGCTGGCAAGTGGATCCCGGCCTTGAGTAAACTGTCTGTGTTAATCCACATGCTGAAGAATCCAGACAGGCTGCAGCTCCCTCCAGACAGTTTGCAAATAATCCTGACAGCTACAGTACAGACCCTGCAATACCCTCCTGAAGATGGACTTTAATGGGACATTAGAATGTCGCCCTTGGGCCAGCAATATGCCAAACCCTGGTTGAGTCTGATTGATCAGGGTAAATGATCTGGGAATTTGTGTTGCAGATGTTTCGTCCCCTGTCTAGGTGACATCTTCAGTGCTTGGGAGCCTCCTGTGAAGCGCTTCTGTGTTCTTTCCTCCGGAATTTTCAAACCAATACAAACGCCGGAGGAAAGATCACAGAAGCGCGTCACAGGAGGCTCCCAAGCACTGAGGTTGTCGCCTAGACAGGGGACAAAACGTCTACAACACAAATTCCCAGCTCGGCGAACAGAACCACAACAACGAGCACCCGAGCTACAAATCTTCTCCCAAACTTTGAGGGGAAATGAACCTGATCATTCCATTGACAGATCCTCCATACCCTCTCAAGGGCTTGAAGACTTGGAAGGATAAGAATCACCTCAAAACCCCACAGCGTGTAGTAACCGGAGAATAACCACTGAGAAAGAAGACAACTCCAAGACTATTGGAAGAATAAGAAGGCATCACCACGTGGAGCCTGACCAAGTTCTCGTGTGGTGGTACACTATCAGCCAAAGTTAAGTAAAAGCATAAGACACTTTGCAGTATTTTTCATTACTTTATAGTAAACTGTATTGTACAAACACTGACTGTGTTCAATAAACAAATATTATTGTTTGTAAGAGTTGGCTCAGTACTTTTGCTGAATAGAAGCTTTTAAACACACTGTGCGGCCGATACAACACCTTTCTAACTATTCCCTCAACCTGCAAGTTTACCTTGAGACAATCCTGTATGAGAACTCACAACTCTGTTTGCACTTCAGATTTCTGAATTTTCTTTACACTTATGGAATATTTCATGCCTCTCTTCCTCCTCACAAAGTGCATCACCTCATGCTTTCCCAAGATGTACTCCATCTGCCCCTTCTTTTCCCACTCTCCTATTCTATCTAAATCCTTCTGCAGCCTCCCTGCCTCCTCAATGCTACCTGTCCCTCTACCTACCTTTGGTTCATCTAAATGCTTACCCAGAATGCCCTCAGTTCCTTAATATTGATCGTTTATGTACAAAGTAAAAAGTTGTGGTCCCAACTCTGAGCCTTGTGGGACAGCAGTTGTCATCAGCTGCTATCCCAAGAAGGACCCTTTTATCCCCACATTATACTTGCTGCCAGAAAGCTAAGCTTCTGCACACACTAGTACCTTGCCTCTAACAAAATGGGACCTTATTGTACTCAGCAGCCTCCTGTGTGGCACCTTGTCACAGTCCTTCTTCAAGTTTAGGTGGATAACATCCACTGACTTTCCTTTGTCTCACTTGCTTGATACATCCTCAAATAACTCTTACAGATTTATGAGGCATGACTTCCCCTTCATGAAACCATATCAATTTTACCCAATTTTACAATTCACTTGGCAAGTATTCAGAAATCTCATCTTTCAGAATGGATTCCAGGTTCTTACACATGACTGTCTGTCACTTTCTGCCTTTTGCCTTATTCCCTTCTTAAAGAGGATGCCACATTATCAACTTTCTCAGCTTCTGAGCATCTCCCTGATTCTAGAACTTTATGAAAGATCACCACAAGTGTCTCGTTTATTTCTTCAGCTATCTCCCTTTGCACTCTGCGATATCGCCCATCTGGTCCAGTTCATTCACCCATTTAGTTTTTCGAGCAACTTCTCCAAGTAAGCTCTGCCTCCATGCTATCATGAATTTGTGGGACACTATTCGTGTCTTTCACTGAAAAAAACTGATGTGAAATAATTGTTCTGTTTCTGATCCATTATTTGTTCACCATTGCTCTATCTCCAGCATCATTTTCTGTGTCCCAATGTCCATTTCTGCCTCTCTTCTGCCCTTTATTTATCTAAAGAAACTCGTCCAGTCTTCTTTAATACTACTGGCTAGCTTACCCTCATATTTAATCTTCTCCCTCCTATTTCTTTTTTTTTGCCCTGCATTAGTATTTGTAAGCTTTCAAATCCTCTGGTTTCCCACTGGCATTTGCCATGTTATCTGATTTCTCTTTTGCTTTTACGCTAACCCTGATTTCCCATGTCAGCCATTGTTACCTCATCCTCCCTATACCATGCTTCTTTTAGCTTGGGATGAGTCTCTTCTGTGTCTCCTGACTTACTCCCAGAAGGCCCCCCCATTACTGTTCCACTGTCTTTCCTGCTGGCCTACTCTCCCAGTCAATTCAACCCAGTTCCTCCTTCATACCTTTGTAGTTGCTTTTATTCAGCAGTAATATTGTGAACTCTGATTCTATCTTCACCATATTAAAATGAAGAGCAGGTTCAATGATATTATGCTCACTGCATCATAAAGCTTTCTTTACCTTAAGCTCCCTTATCAAGTCTGCCTCATTGCGCAACTGTAAATCCAGTATTGCCCGTTCCCTCGTTGCCTGTACCATAAGCTGCTCCAAAAAGCCATCTCATCGACATTCCACGAATTCCATTTCTTGCAAACCACTGCCAACTTGATTTTCTCAGTCTACCTGCACATTGACATCCCCCCAATCACTGTAACTTTGCATTTTCTAAACATCTTTTCTATCTCCTGATGTGTCCTCCGCCCCAGCTCCTGACTATGATTTGTAGGCCTGTACATAACTCCAACTATGGTTTTTCACCTTTTCTGTTTCTCAATTGTAAACACATAGATTCTACACCGTCTGTCCCTACTTTGAGTTTTGGGAACAAAGTGATGGAAATATTAAACCTGATAGCATTATCACAAATTCATAGTTTAGCAATTGATTAAAAATATTAAATGGTCAATTCCATTGGCCACAATCTATTTATTAGGCCAAATATTCTGTCTGTACCAGGGAAGAATGCAGACATTTGAAACTGTTCGAAAAGCAAGGCATGAAGAGGACATAAGTCTATAAATAGATAACGGTAGGTCAAGTCAACAGACAAATATTGTTGTGTGGAGCATCGTAAGAAAAACTGTCTGTGCGCTCAAAGATGTTGGTGGGACGAATTTAAAGGCAGTGTATTATTTTAAGTGAGAGATTGGGTTGAGGCACAGAGGAACCGCCACTTGGATTACAAAATAAAACCTTTAGGTGTACATAAAGTTTTGAGGGAGGTAAGATAAATGTAGAAGCTTGCTCAAACAGAATACATTCAAAATTAGGGAAGATTTCCCGCAGTTTTGCAGGGTAGTAGTGAGTCCACATCGAGAGAGTGATGGCCATAATGACATGCAAATTAGTTCAGAGAAGATTCATTCAACTCACTCATGTGAGGAATGTTTATTTCAGTAGGAAATCTTGAACTGACTGACTCCGGATCTGCTGGAGTTTAGGCGAACAACATGTGATCTTGGTAACCCCAAATTATTCCAAGTAGTTCTTTCAGTTTGAACTCTGAAACAATTTTTCAGCTTGTGAGAGAGATTACCAGGAGTGAATGGACAATAAAACTGAAGAATATCTCAATAAAGAAGATGTTGGTTGTTTTAACCCACCCAAAGTGTCGTGTATTTGTGAACTCTCTTCCCAGATAGCAATGAAGGATAAGACATTGAATATTCCTAAGGCAGAGGCAGGCAGAGTCTTGACTAAGAATGACGCAGTAACATTGTAAGGGCAAAGGAGGAATGCGTAATTGAGGTCAGAATCAGATCATCCACGATCTTATTGCATGACGGAGCTGTATTGGTGACTTACTCCTGATGCTAGTTTCGACATTTCTGTTGTTTTTTAGATCCTGAAAAATTATGAGACGATTCCCATGAACATGCAGACTGCTCCTTTCAGGTTATTAGGCACATCTTTCCACATGTGACTTTTAAACAGCCCTGGAAAAAGCACTCAGGAAAGTTTCATGGTTTTGGAGAAAGATCAGGAGCATAGGATTATTACAAGTCTATGCAATAATGAAGGGAAGTCTGTTTTTATGTTATTGGTTTCCTTAAAATAATGTTTCAAACCGCTTGAATAATGTTAGTGCTTTTGATGGACGATGCTTGAACTGAGCATGTGAATTATCTTGAATGTTTTCAGAGATGGCTGGGCTGTCCTAGGTTGAGTACGTGCTGATACTCCATGGGATGATGCTGGTTTGTAATCTCACCACTTACTGAGCACAGTTTGATGGAACAAATTAAAATGTCCCATTGGCTCGTGTTTCAAAATATATCAAAGGTTTCATGGCTGCCACCACATGGGATCATGTAATAATGTAAAAGCCCATTGAGTCTGCACCATCCAGTGCTGACTCTAATGTGTTATAAAGTTTGTGCGGTTACGTTCCGAAACCATCCTCCCAGGCAATGAATTCTTGACACATATCATCTTCTGGGGTCAAAACAGATTCTACAAATCCACTCTTAGTATCTTCTCTTTCATTTCAAATATATATCCCCTTGTTTTTGACCAGTTGACTAAGGGGAACAGCTGTTGTCTGTTCATTCTGCCCAAACCTCTCATGCTCTTATACACCTCTGTCAGGTTCACCCCTCACCCATCTCTGCTTCAAAAGCAAATCAAGCCTATCTTCATGGTTTGAGTTCTCTCTTGTCTTGTTCCGTCTTCCAAAGTGCAGCATCTCACATATTTCAGTCTTACCTTTTATCAGCCATTGATCTGGCCATCTGACCATCCATTTGTACCCTCCTGTACCCTAACACGTTCCTGCTCACTGTGATCCACCCGGTTAATCATTGTGTCATCTATAACATGGTTTATCATCGTTCAATATCCCCACCATTTGGCACATTATTATCATCATCATTTATTAATTTCAGAAGCAAACCTTGATTTTCTTCCTGTTCTACAGATATTGTTGCAGAATTGGGAATTCCAGACTATTGTTTTTCCTATTTTGTTGAATTTACAGCTTGAATCAATTGTGATCTTTTTGTGAGGGAGCCACAAATTTTATTTGGGACATGGAGCTGAATTCTGCTTTTATACCCCGCCCCTCTGCATGTATTATTCATAAGTCTTGGAAATCATTAACCTTGGACTAGCTTTTGGCTCCTTGCCCTGCACAATTTCCATTTGATGTGGGCCTGGAGCTTATTCTTTACAACATTCGCTGCAGTCGTCAGAGCTTAAAGATCTTTGGAATTGCGGGTGATAATAGCAGCAATCTTCTTTCTGGCCAAGTACACCTAATATCTACCTGGTTACCACCATGCTCAAATACCTTCTGTTTTGCAAAGGAAATCTCTCTCTTTGCTGTCTGGGCGAGTGCAGCATTCGGAGCAGACTGGAGGGCTGTAATCTGCTGCAATTAAGTTACAGACAGTCTGACAAAATAAGGTGTCTCAGCTCTCTTCAGCCGAGCCTCAAGCATATGCTGCTGCTCTCCCATCTGCCGCTTCTGAGTCGCTGAGTAAGAAATAATCACATCCCTTGTATAGGCCTTGGCAGTCTTCCAGATCACCATCGGATTACTGGCCGTACACAAGTTAATGTCCCAAAAAAAATTAAATTCCCACGAAAAATACTCAATGAATTTGCTATCCTTCAGAAGGTGCCAGTGCCATGAGCCTGTCCCATTACCACCATCTTTGCCCTTCATGTACACTGCCAAATGATCAGAAATGACTATGTTCCCAATTCTACAGGACAGCACCGAATGTAAAAAGACCAATGGGGCAAAGAACATGTCAGTCCTAGTATAGCATTTATGTGGGTTAGAAAAAAAGGTGAAGTCCCTATCTTCAGGGTGAAGACATCTCACACATTGACCAACCCAGCTACCTGTTCAGGTCCACTAGCTGCCTGGGCGGCCGGGAAATACCCGCGCCACCTTGGGGTCCATCCGTCAGTTAAAGTCTCCCCTTAATTGTATGACGTGCCCCAAGGATCATCAACCTGGTGAGTGCTTCTATTTGAAATTTGAGGGGGTGTGCTAGGGGCAATATTACTCAAGATCCAGTATTCCTCCCCATGTATTAAAACTTTAAGGATCAGAGACCACCAACATTCACTCTTAATTTGGTCAAACAGCAGAAGTGGAAGGTTCTTATGAATGAGTATAGCCACTCCTCTACTTGTTGTATTAAAGGATGAGAAAACACCCGGCTGAACCTTCCCTGTTGTAACTTTCAGTGCTTCTTATCGATTAGATGTGTTTCTTGCAGCAAGGTTACATCAACCATTTTCTTTTTTTCTACATTTTTCTCTTAATCGTGAATGCCCCCCTTTATCATTCCAGGTGCACCATTTAAACGAACGGTTAGCCATAACCATCCGAAGCAACCCATGACCCACTGGGAGAAGAACCCCATTTATAGCACACCGAGTGATAGCTGTAAACAGTTCATATCAACGGGAAAATATAACTGCAAAAACAACCAAATCAAAACTTCTAACAACTACTTCTACCATGAACCAAAATAAAACACAAGTATGGAGAGACTTCCCCCTTGCCCACAGGGGACGCTCATACAACCCATTAATCCACCATGGCTCCTCCTAGCTGAAACCACTCCCAACCTGGACAAAGCAAAGTTTAAGACAGTTACACGGGTTTTACAACAAGAAAATTAAAAGTGGTCATTCAACCCCACCCCATCCATACCTTCACCCGAGGCAGTCCTGGTGAAACAAAATGTAACCACTCCACCTCCCCCAACCCCCTTTCCTATTCCGTACTAAGAGAGAGAAATGAAAAGCAAATATAGAAAAAACAAAGGATAATGGGAGAGGAGGAAGAAAGGAGGAGTGAGAAAAAGGAAAATTGGGACCTCCACATACTAAAAAAAACCATACCGAGGTAAACCAGGCAAACCCCAGAGAAAACAAAGGGAACACATTTGCCCATATTATTTGAACCAGCCAGTCTATTTTAATGTTTACAGGAAATCCTTTTCGTTTTCTCTTGAGTCAAAATTAAACACAGACCCTCCATGGCTGATATCGTACCAAGTACAGAATATTCACATCCCTCAGAGTCCTTTTTGCCTTATTAAAGGCTTACCTCTTGCGGATCACAGCCGTAGAAAGGTCTTGGAAAAACATAATTTGTGATCCATTGTAGATTAGAACCTATGGAAACTTCCGCAGAACTCGAGAAGCTTCCAGCACCTATTTTTCTCGATCGTGCTGGAGTTGCACAAGGACCGGGCAGTGCACTGGTCCAATCCGGGCCTGTACACTGCGACCCATTGGGCCCACTCAACCCGCACCCAGTCTGCTCTGACTTCCAGCTTCAAAAACTGTGTGAGCTATTGCTCCAAGAAGCTGACGAGCTGGCTTTCTTTTCTCATTCCAGCAGCGCGACCAAGCTGATGTTCTTCTGACGGCTCCGATTTTCGAGGTCCTCGACCTGCTCTACTAAGGCCTGTATCTAACATTCCCGGCCTTGGACCCGACAAGCTGAGGATTCTGCCATAGTTTCCGAAGCCGCCGTCTGCCCTTCCAACTCCCCGACGTATGGCCTGAGATGCTGAATCTCCTGGTCATGCTTCTGCAGCTTGGCTGAGATCAGTTCCCGCATGGTTCAGGTCTCCTCCATTGCTGAATCAATCTTCTCTCTCAGGCTCCTGCACTCCAAATCCAGAATCTGCTCCACAAATAAGTTCCCTGGTGTGCTCGCGGAGGCCGACATCACAGATGCAGGCGTATCCTGCTGGTTGTGATCCTCGTGGTCATTTTCCCTTAATCATTTTCCTTACTCACTTAAAATGGCAGAGAGCAATGCTGTGGGTCAAAAATGACAGATGTTTACGACTGTAGGGAAGAAATAGAGGATGAACGCAAACTTTGTCTGGGTTCTGGTGCAGATCTCAGCAGGGCAGTTTCCTGGATCGCTGCAATCATGGATCTCCCCCGAATAATCAGTGTTAACAAACAGTGGTTTGAAGACGTTTCTTGTAGATGGAGACAATTGAGAACCATTGGATGTAATATCGTTGGATGTTCAGCTGGATGTTTAAGAGTTCAGAACGTGAATAGTAAATAAAATTAAACCAAAGTATTTCAGGAGGGACATTTGGAAATGGAAAGGTAAAAGTGAAGTAGGCCTTCATTTAAAGGCAATTGGAATATCGAAGTAAAGGCGTTCTTCACAGGCTGCATGCAGTGCAGATGAGATTATACCTGTGTTCAGTACTGTTTCAAAGAATGAGAGGTGATCTCAGCGGATCTTAGAAAATTCACGCGCAGCAGACTGACTAATACAGGGACATGGCGAAGTGCATCAGGTAAGATTAGGGGAATCCCAAGATATTTTACAAAAACATCAACCAGAACAGAATAACCAGGGAACAATAAGGACCCATTTCGAAACCAAGCGGGCTATCTGTGTGTGCAGCTGCTGAACATTGATGGATTGTGACACGAGAGCTTCACATCTGTTTTACTTGGGAGAAGAAGGAGGCAGATACAGAATTCAAGAAGATGCATCGTAAAGCTCTCGAACAGATTGATATAAGATGCAAGTTGGGATTGATGGTTTTGGATGATGTAAAGTCCAGATGAGTTGTATCTCACGATGCTGTTGGAGACAAGAGAGGAAATGATCTGACGTAAATGTTTATGTCGAATCTGACCACAAAGGTGATGCCAGAGGACTAGAGAACTGCTATATGTTCCCAAGTTACTGGAAAGGTGGTGGAGATAGAGCAGTGTCTGGTGGTGTACCACAGCGAGCAGTGCAGTGCATCTTATTATTTGTGTATTCATAAATGATGTACATGTGAATATTGAGGGGAGACCGTGGGGTGGGGGACGAGTGTAATAAGTAAATTTGTGTTTGATGCAAAGATTGGCCGGGTAGTTGGCAGTGAAAAAGAAGGCCTTATTTTTCAGGAAGAGACAGATAGAATGGTCAGATGGGCAGATAAATGGCAGATGGAATGCAAACTGATAATTATGAGGTGATGCAGTGTGGAAGAAGGAATCACACAGGGGAGTATTGAAGGAATGGCAGCGCACTAGGAAGCTCAGAGAGTGTTTCTCCACATATCCCTGAATGTGACTGGAAAGTGTAATAGCCAGTTAAGAAAACACACGGGACTGTAGGCACAGCGTTTATTCATCGAGGTGAAATACTATGAGCCAAACAGGCCATTTGCTAGGCCATAGATAGAATACTGTGTGCAGTTCTGGGAGCCACATTACAGGAAAGGTTTCGCTTTCTCAGTAACTTCAGAAGCTATGGGGTCTCAACAGAGTTGGAAGCTTCAGTGGAAGTCTACTAGCTGCAACTGTCTCTGAATTTTCACTTGATTTTCTTTTCCATCCTCGACTGGAGAACTGCATCTGAGAATCTGTGCCTGAACTTTCCTTTTTGCCAAGTATGTGTTTATGGGATATTACTGTATCAGAACTCTTAATTAATAATGGTTGCTCTATCTATCATTCTGATAAGATTTC
Source organism: Hemiscyllium ocellatum (assembly GCF_020745735.1). Taxonomy (NCBI): domain Eukaryota; kingdom Metazoa; phylum Chordata; class Chondrichthyes; order Orectolobiformes; family Hemiscylliidae; genus Hemiscyllium; species Hemiscyllium ocellatum. The sequence goes on along the minus strand of NW_026869068.1, from coordinate 252,631 downwards.
CAAAAGACTTATTTTTCTGAATTCCGGTTTATTTGCCTGTGTTGTGTTTTTCTTAACGTCTTGTAGTTTAACCAGTCACATTGCATTTGGAACAGACACTTTACATTTCCTTTAAAATAAGAAATCTTCAGAGTCTAGATCACCACCTTCAAATATTTTTGAGTGGCACTGGTGTGGTCTGAAACACGTGACTCGTTCCCTTCCTGTGTAATTGGTTGGAAGCACCAAATGGGCTATCTCTACTCTTCTCCAATCATTTCATTGAGCTGAATGACTTCCTCATAGTCATGTGAAACTAGCGTTAGGGGATGAATGAGCTCCTCCTTTTAATTGTGGAAATGTGCAGTGTCCAGCAGTACTGTTATACGAATGTTACCGACACTTCAACAGCACAAGCCTGAATGTTGTCCAGGTCTTTCTGCACATGGGCACAGACTGGTTCAGGAGCAACCCCCCTCCCCCCACCTTGTCATCTTATGGTGTGGGCAAGACATTTGTGAAACAGCTGAAGATATTTGTGTTCAGGAAGCGTCCTTGAGGATCTTTTGCAGGCATGTCCAGCTCAGCATGGATTTATGTACACAAAGCACAATCATTGTGCTTTATGCTTTAAATCACACTAAAAAGGGAAGTTTACAACTCATTGCTATTAAGTGAAATCCTGCTCAGGCTCCTTGAGACCGACCTCAGTTAAATGCTGCCTTGATGTAAGGGCCAGACACTCTTCCCTGGGCCCTTGTGTTCACATTTTTTGCTCATATCAACAGGTCGCGGTGTGAGGGCAGGAAGCGCTTTATAACCAGTCAGGGAGTTGATGGCTGTGAAGAATTGAACATGAAAGAGGATATTAGACCTTATGATATTATTGTTGGGCAAGACAGGCTTGTGGGTGTTGAGGCGTGGGGGTTGTCGGGGTGTGCGGATGGTGTGGATGAATGACATACTCCTGTTTGTGTTGTTCTCACGTTCTGTTATTGGAAAGTAGAGGCTATTATTTTCCTGGAAGCTCTGTTACTGAATATTGCCAGATTTTCTGGACTATCTCTGGGTGTATTCACAGTGAAACTGCGTCTACAATTTGACCAACAAGTGAAGTACAAATTGCAGAAAGGGGAAGCTCAGTTAGGAGTGATGAGGAGCCTCTTTCACACCCCAATCTGGGTTTTCGAAACTAGCACAAACTGTGTTTGACAGTTTTGAGGGGCTGAATGGTCTCCTCTGTGTACCAGGTGATAGGAGTAAGTAGCTTCTAAATTATCCTGTCTAGCAGGTTTGATGGGCTGAATGGAACACAGAAACATGGAACTGAGGAGCAATAGTGGGTCATTATATACTTTGAGCATTCTCTACCAGGGACTAAGATTGTAGCTGATCAGGTTGTGGTCTCAGCTCCACTTTCCTCTCTGTGTGCCATTATCGATGACGCACTTCTCTGTCCAATATTTAACAAACTCAGCGTTCCATAAATGTAAACAAAGAGATATCTCAAACTTTTGGGGAACAGAATTTCCACTTGAAATGCCTGTTTAGAATTTCTGCTCATCCCCTTATAGAGTCAGACAGCATGCAAATGTGTAAGTGCTGACCAGACTTCCCATTATGATCGAATCTGATTTGACAGCATTTTGCTCATATTCCTCTAAACCTCTATATTTAAATACCCATCAAGATGCCAGACTCCACCACTTTATCGGCAGATAATTCCATATGGAAACCTCCCTCTGTATGAAAACATTGCGTCTAAGATCCCTCTAAAATATTTCACCTCGTACCTTAAAACAGACCTCCACTCTGAAAAGCAATCCTCTACCACCTCTGTCTCCTCCCTTCAATCTAATTTTGTACTCAATTGGCTTGGGTGCGCTGGTTCCCGTTTGACCTAACCTCACTAACTTGCCTAATATGCAGAATCTTGTCGAACAACTTGTTCCAGTCTGTATGGAAAACATCTACAACAGTGCCTTCATTAATCTGCTTTGTCACCTCTTTAACAAACTCAGTCAAATTAGTGCGACACGATTTCTTATGCAAAAAGCCATGGTGCCTTTGAAAATGCATGCAGTTGGCTATCCCTCAGAATCCCCTCCAACAACTCACCAACCAGGCATCACCAACTCTGGACCACTGATGTCAGGCTCACTGGTCCAGAGTTCCATGGGTTGTTGGGTAACTGTTTTCTTTTCTATTGCCATTCCTCCATTGGTCACAGCAAATTATCGGTGCAACAGGCTGAGGATATGGTCAATGATATAGGTCTCATACTGGGTCAGGGGCATCCTCGGAAGAGGCCAGATTGATTTCCTTAATTTGTTAAAATAACAAATTCATGACGAAAACAAACTTCCTCAAACTATGATGGAAAGGTGAATGTCAAAGAGGATAGACATTACAAAAATGTACATTGATATTTCCATTTCTAAAAATACTGATGAGCACAAACATACACAGACACATACAGATACATACACAGAAAGCATACACAGACACACTCAAACACGCACACAGACATGTACACACAGACACACTCAAACACACAAAAACACAGACACAAAAACACGGACACGCACACAGACACATGCACATACAAGTATACGCACAAACACAGACAAATGCATGTACCATAGACTGTAAAACATGAGAGCAGAAGAAAAGGCAATTTAGCCCATCCAGTTTACTGAGCGATTGATCGTGGCTGTCATGTTTTTCAAGCCAATTCTCCTGTCTTTTCGCAACAAGCCTTGATCCCATCTTTAAGCATAACTTATCACATTATATACTAAAGTCGCTAATGTATCTGTGTGTGTGTATATATATGCCCGTGTGTGTCTTCTTCGTGTGTCCGTGAGTGTCTGTGTGCATGTGTTGTCTCTGTGTGTGTCTGTGCATGTGCATGTGGCTGTGTGACTCTGTGTGTGGTACTTTGGTAAAACAAATAAACATATACAATGAAAAGTTGAGCCAATGGTAGTGTTGTAGAACAGAACGACTTAGGATTTCAGGCATAATTCTTTGAAGTTTGCATCATGTGCAGTCAGAGTGTTTATGAAGGTGTTTCGCTTGCTGGCCTTCATAACAGAGACATAGAGTCATAAAGAGGGACTGCGCGGAAACAGACCCTCTGGTCCAACTCGTCCATGCCAACCAGATACCTTAATCTAATCTCGTTAAATTTACCAACACGTTGCCCATATCTCTCTGAACACTTCCTATTCATATCCTCATTGAGGGCAGAAGGGCCTGTACTGTGCTGTATTGTTCTAGAACATAGAACATAGAAGGATACAGCGCAGTACAGGCCCTTCGGCCCTCGATGTTGCGCCGACCGAATCCTACCTAACCTATACTAGCCTAATAACTTCCAAATGCCTATCCAATGCCCGCTTAAATGACCATAAAGAAGGAGAGTTCACCACTGATACGGGCAGGGCATTCCATGAACTCACAAACCGCTGTGTGAAGAATCTACCCCTAACATCTGTCCTATACCTACCACCCCTTAATTTAAAGCTATGTCCCCTAGTAACACCTGACTCCATTAGCGGTAAAAGGTTCTTAGTATCTACCCTATCTAAACCCCTAATCATCTTATACACTTCTATCAGATCTCCCCTAAACCTTCTCTTCTCCAATGAGAACAGCCCCAAGTGCCTCAGCCTTTCCTCATAAGATTTTCCTACCATTCCAGGCAACATCCTGGTAAACCTCCTCTGCACTCGTTCTAAAGCTTCCACATCCTTCCTATAGTATGGCGACCAAAACTGCACACAATACTCCAGATGAGGCCTCACCAGAGTCTTATACAACTGCAACATGAAATGTTGTATCATCTATGAAACTATTTAAAGAGTGGGGTAGATGAATTTTGAGCTGTCAGAGAGGTGAGGGCTATGAGGAATCGGGCATTAAAGAGTATTTGCGACCTAGAGCAGTTCAGCCATGATCTTTGTAAAGGGCAAGGCAGGATTGGGGTTTGAACGATTTGCTCCTGTTTCTGATGTACTCCCATTCTGTTATTGGAAAGTTAGTGGCTGTTATTTTCCTGGAAGTTCTATTATTGAATGTTGCAGTCAGGGAGACCAGAGGATTCTGTGAGTCATCTCTAGGTGAGGTCTAGGGGCTGTATTCACAGTGAACCTGGATCTACAACATGAACAATAAATGGGGCACAATTTGCAGAGAGGGGACGCTCTGTAAAGAAAGATGAGGGGCATCTTTCATATCCAGCCTGAGTTTTCTAATTCTAATTTCCAAATCTCCCAAACTGTGTGGTGCAGTCTTCAGGGACTGAAAGGCCTTACTTGTTCCTGTGTACTAGGTTATAGCAGTAAGTGGACATCAACTGCTCCTGTCTAGCAAGTTTGCGGACTGAATGAAACACAGAGACATGGGACTGAGGAGCAGGAGTGGGTCATTAGACACTTTGAGGCTTCTCCACCAGGCACTAAGATTGTGGCTGATCACGTTGTGATCTCAGCCCCACTTTCCTGTCTGTATCCCATTATTACTTCTCTATTAACTCAGCTTTGAAGAAATGTAAACAAAGAGGAATGTCAAACTTCTGGGGAAGAGAATTCCCACTTGATAGGTCCTGATAGACCTTCTCCATACTGCATTAGGAAAGTTTTCTCAACACACTTAATACATTCACCCCATCTAAGCCCTTAGTTCTGTGTCAGTCCCAGTCTATATTCATGAAATTAAAATCTCCTACTATGAGAATTCTATTGCATCTGCAAGTGTCCCAATCTCTCTACATATATTTGTTCCTCTAACTCCCATTGACTATTGGGGGTTTATGGTACAACCCCAATAATGTCATCATTCCCTTCTTATTTCTTAGCTCCACAGACAAAGCCACATTAAATGATCGTCCAGGTATTTTATCTCTGATCACCGTTGTGATACTCGCCTTAATCAAAAATGCAACTCACCCTCTGCTCCTTCCACCACCACTATCCCGCCTAAAGCATTAAGCTGCCAGTCCTATCTCTCCATTAGTCACGTTTCTGTAATGGCTATGACATCCCAGTCCCACGTACTTATCCATGCACAGAGTTCATCGACAAGGCAGCCGTGTTGCATTGTAACAGATGCAATTTAATCCAACAGGCATTCCTTGCTCTCTGTCATGTTCCAGCCTGACCTTTCTCTTCACTTTACTGTTTCTAATTACTGCATCTCCTTCCAGCCTCACACTTGTCACCCTACTGTTGATGATCCTATACCATCCCCAAGCCAAGCCAATCTAGTTTAAACCCTCCCTTGTAGCACTAGCAATCCTCCCTGCCAGGATATTGCTCCCTCCCTCCAGTTCAGGTATAACCCGTCCTCCTTGAACAGATCAACTCTGCGCCACAAAACTTCTTAATAATCTAAAGGTCTATGTCCCTACCCTGTCCAAATTCTTTAGCCACGCATTCATCTGCCATAACGACCTGTGCTTACCCTCACTAGCACATAGCACTGGACGTAAACCGAAGATTACCACTGTCATCGTCCTGGCTTTTATCCTTTTTCCTAGCTCTCTGTAATCACTCTGCAGGACCTCTTCACTATTTCTACCTCTGTCATTTTGTACCAACATGCACAATGACTTCGGGCTGCTCCCCCACCCTGGTGAGAACGTTCTAGAGCCTCTCTGAGACATCCTGGACCCTGGGACGTGGGAGGCAACACACCATCCTGGATTCCCATTTGCAGTCACAGAATTTCCTGTCTGTTCCCCTCACTATCGAGTCTGAATAATTACTTCAGAAGTTATTCTGCTCGCACAACTTTCTGATAATGGGATTTCTTCCTGAAACAGTTGGATTTGGCTCAACCCTCTTTGATTCAAGCAGGTGGGGAGGTTCCAAAGAATCCTCCATGAGTGAGAAAACCGACTGGGCTTTTTTGTTTAGCTCACACATATTGCTGTTTTGAGTGACAGGGAAAGAGAAAGGGAGGAACAGACTGTTCCTTCTCAGGTAGGTGACATTTTTCCATCTTAAGTTGAATAAATAATGTTATGAGAACTCAGACTGGACGATGTGTACTCTCCTTGAATGTTGTGTGATCATTACGGCTGCATCACATTCCCTGATCCATGCAGGTGCATCATTGCTGCTGTCGTACACAGACTCATTAACAAATAATTACCCTCTTTTTGATTCGAAGATGTGTTTATATGTACCTGCGTATTATAAAAAAGAATGGTAAATGCATTCAAAATGTCTTCATTCAAATGAATGTCTTATCTTAAACCAATACCGAAATTTCTGGAAAGCTCAGCAGGTCTATCAGCATGTCTGAAGAGAAATGACAGTTAACGTCTCTGGTCCAGCGACCTTGCATCAGAATCTATCTTATTCTCAAATTACATCCTCAGGTTTTTCTCCCACACAAGAGGAAATATCCATCAGGTATTCACCAGATATGTTGTGCTCATGATCGTATATGGTCCATACGAACATATCTCATTCTCAGGCCTAAACTGTTAATCCTTCATGACATAATGCGTTCATCACTAGGCTGAGTAAAGAGAAACATCTTTGAAAAATTTGAAAACAGTTTAGCTTTTTTTCAGATTTGGAGATCATAACTTCAAACAATACATCAGATGTGGCCTCAGCAATGCCCTGTACTGATGCAGGAAAACATCGCTAAGATCAAAGCCGACCCCCTTGCATGAAACAGCATCGTTCCGTTTCCATTCCAAATCAGTTTCTGCATCTTCACAGTAACTTGATGTGCTTCATGTGCTAATACACACAAATCCCTCTGTACCACCAAGTTCTGCATTTTCTCTCCATTTAAATGATTTACTGCTGTTTTGCCATTTTCCAAAAACACAAAATTCCAGTCACCCACATCGTACTGATATTTATTTTGTCGCAAGTTTACTGACTGCCCTCCCCTATCTGTATCCCATTGCAGACGCTCTGCCTCCACTTGACATCTTATTGAATGTTAATCCTGGTGTATGAGCAAACTGAGCTCCAATATATTCAGCCTCTTCATTCAAGGCATTAAGCTAGAGTGTATACTGTTGATAAACTCACACTGATCCTCGAAGAATTCTGCTGGTTACAGCTTTCCAAACTGAAAACAAGTAATTATCTCAAATCTGTATTTCAGGTTAGCTAATCAGGGCTCCCCTGTTCCTGTGTAACTGCCCAGAACGGTTGTATGGCTTTCTGCTGTGCGGTGTAATTTAGTCAATGAGTAGAATGATTATATTCTATTCCTGTGTAACTCCATAGAGGAACAGAGTTGCCTCCTCCTGACTCATTATAACGATTCTGACGGGCTGAAAGGGGTCTTCCTCTGTCTCTCTCTGTAACAGCTTCGACATGTGAACTGGGAGGACCACACGTGGGATAGGACAAGCAGTAGGCCATTCGGCCTCTCCAGCCTGCTGCACAATTTAGAAGCATCATGGCTGGTCTGACTGTAGCTGACCACCACCTTCCTGTCTGTTCCCACTAAATATTGACTCTTCTGTCCAAAAAAGATCACTTAAGGTCAGGCTTGAATATCTTCAATGACCCAGTATTCACTGTTCCCTGGGGATGATAGCGCTATGGATCGCACAGTCTGAATTAGAATGGAACAACGTTATCTCAAATGTTAGTGGGAAACCCTTTAATTTGAAAGTGTGTTAACCTCACAGCAAGTTACCTACGCTTTTCAGAAATAAGGGCAAAACAAATGGGAGGAATCATAGTCCATTCAGCCCCTCAAACCTATCCCACAGTCCCATTGACTGTCCAGTAAAATATTTCTCAACCAAAAATAATCAAGTTAATGAGACATTTTTTTTTCCAGGCACAATCCAATTTGCCCATCCTGATAAAGCGCTTTTGCCCAAAACATCTATTTTCCTGCTCCTCAGATGCTGCCTGACCTGCTGTGCTTTTCCAGCACCACTCTAATCTAGACTCTCATCTCCAGCATTTACAGTCGTCACATTTGCCTATCCCTAATGTATCTTTCCAAATACATTTAAATCCTGTACCTCATGATTCCGTCCAACAACATGCCTACCACTGATATCAGGTTCACCAATCTATCGTTCCCTCGCTCTTCCTTTCCATTTTGTTTATTAGCACAACTTTAATTGAACTCATGAATTCCAGCATTCACCTGTGGCAATTTATGTTAAAAACCTCTCAACAAGGGGCCCAGCAATTACTTCCTTAGCTTCCGAAAGAATTATTGGGCCCACCTGATCAGGACTCAATAGGTTTTTTTTTACACAGCATGTGGTTCGTGTAGGGAGTGAACTTCCTGACGAAATGATGGATTGTGGGTAACGTTACAGCATTTAAAATGCATTTGATTAAGTACAAGAATAAGCGAATGTTTGGACAAATCTAGACCAAGCGCAAGCAGATGCGACACGTTTAATTTGGAATTATTGCCAACATGGACTCTATGGGCCGATAGGTCTGTTTGCATATACCCAGTATAACTCGATGAGTCTATGTGTGTTTACATGTCCAAGTATGTATCTGCATGCTTCTGTTTGTGTTTGTCTATTCCCGTGTGTCTACATATGTCGCTGAGTACCATTGTGTGCATGTCTATCTCTCTGTGCTTAGATTAGGTTAGATTACTTACAGTGTGGAAACAGGCCCTTCAGCCCAACAAGTCCACACCGACCCGCCGAAGCGCAACCCGCCCAGATCTCTACATTTACCCCTTACCTAACACTACGGGCAATTTAGCATGGCCAATTCACCTGACCCGCACATCTTTGGACTGTGGGAGGAAACCGGAGCACCCGAAGGAAACCCACGCAGACACGGCGAGAATGTGCAAACTCCACACAGTCAGTCGCCTGAGTCGGGTATTGAACCCGGGTCTCAGACGCTGTGAGGCACATGTGTTCCTGCATTAGTGTGTGGATCTCTGTCTCTGTATCTCTGTGCAATCTTCTTGTTTTGGTGTGAATCACTGAAACGGTGTCAAAACCGCTCTCCCTTCCTCTTCCTTTCCATCTTTCCTTTAAAGTGATCCAATCCCACACTCTGCTGGTCTGGTTTATGTCTTTTCAGTTATTTCTCACATATAAGGTTACTTGTAAGAGTAAGACATTAAAAGTTGCAAGTTACAGGATGTGCATTAAAATTAATCTCATCGCCTTGCAATGTGGCTCACTCGGATTTGCTTGAATATAATTGCAATGGAAATATGTTTTGATGAGTACACTGTGTGTTGGAAATACTACCCAGTGACAAACCGTTTCCACATTAGAAAAGGAGAGCAGACATTTGTGCACAGAACCGTTCCACTCTGAGGGCTTCAGTCCAATGACAATCCTGTCCACACCAACTCTGTGTGTGTGTGTGTGTGTGTGTGTGTGTGTGTGTGTGTGTGTGTGTGTGTGTGTGTGTGTGTGTGTGTGTGTGTGTGTGTGTGTGTGTGTGTGTGAGAGAGAGAGAGAGAGAGAGAGAGAGAGAGAGAGAGAGAGAGCGAGCTCTGGAAGCATCTTTGGACAGAAATGAAAGTTGTCATTTTGGATCGAGTGACCCTTACTCAGAACTCGTGTCGGGCGACATTACATCACTTTAAACACCACAGAGACTGCCAGACTCGCCACACACAGATAAACACATGAATACACACACGTAGAGGCACTCACCGTTCATTGACACTGACACAGACATGGAGAGTGTCAGTATTTCACTTGCTCCTTGTCAATATGTCAATCGTTCTGTCTGGTGTGTGTCAGTATTTCTGTGTGGAGTTGAATTGTAGAACAATTTCAATCTTTGCAGATTTCAAAACTGGAAGAATTGTAAAGTTTGTTGAGGACGGCGTGGAACTCCAACAGGAAAGTTATATTTTGGTGTCGAGTTCAGGTGTATGGCAGATGCTGATCAAAGCAGAACAGTGTTAGGTGATGCTCTTTGGTAGGAAGGACATTGAAAGGTAACATTAAACATGCTGTACTGTTATAAAGGAGGTGCAAAAGCAGTGGGTGTTGGATGTATGAGCACGGATTATCGAAGACATCAGGACAAGTGGGGGTAGTGGTAAATCTCACAAATAAGTGTCAGTATCTGAGCTGTTTACAGGAGGAAGGAGTCTCCGTGCTCACTTCCCGAGGGGTGGTGGAGATGGTGTGGTGTGAGTCCACCCTCATGCCCACCGAAACCATGGGGATTCTATTTGTATAAGCTCACCACAAAAGGGAGATGGCATTAGGGCCAAGGCTTCTAAGTTGTGCCAGAGGAAACGGAGCTGCCAGTGGGTTTAAAGTGAGAACTTCCCTTCACTGAACATTGCTCCTTACTTGGTCAGTGGGTTGTGGATGTTTCAGAATTTCCACACGAGGCGTCCAGATCCTCTCCGGCTCATACCATGGTCCTCCCCACATGGCCGGGGGAGGGGGGTGAGGGACTGGATATCGGGCACTCCATCACCCGGCTTGACCCTTTGTGTCTTATTCCAGGCTGTTTTTCCTGGAATGGGAGAGGGGAGGGAAGGAGTGCGTGGCACTGTTGTTAGTGTTGGCGGAGGTGGGGGGAGATATGGTGAGGTGTCTGAAGGGAGTCAGTCCACAGTGTTGTATCCATGTCTTGTTATTAGTGTCGGGGAGGGGGAAGAATGGGGGGAGAGAGAGGGGTTGAGAGACAGAGAGGCGGGGGAAGGTGCTGCATGCAGCAGTGAGAGTGGTGAAACATGAACATTATTCTGGGTCGCTGCTGCAACAGATATACAGTGAGTGTGAGGGAGCAGAGAGAATAGAGTGACCTCTAGCCTGACAGAGCGGGCATGTTATTGATGCTTGTCCTGTATTGCTGGACATTTCTTCAGACCGCAGATACTGCACTGAGCTGGATGGAAAGCTCAGACCATGCTCGGTGGGTCTAGTGGTGTAGCCCCCCTCTGGGAAGTGTAAGGCCCCCTCTGTGCTAGCCCACCCACTAGGACCTCCGTGCCCCTGTCGACAAACCGTGGTGTAATTTCCCATTATCTACCATACTCGGGGTAAACTGTGCAGGGCAGCTCCAAACTGAGAAAGCTCAACCATGTGTCCATTGGCCTTTTAAAGACGGCATCAGTGCCAGGGATCACGGAATATCCAGGGGTATCTGGGCGATGGTGTGTACCTCCAGACATGATGAATGGGAGAATCGGGCTCGCATTGAATGAGAGGGGCACCATGGGGTGGAGGCTAATGAGAAAGGTTTGATAAGATAGCACCAGGAAACTAGATTGGCTTTGTGCAGTCGTTCCCTCTGTCACACTCAGTGAAAATTAACAGGAGACGAATTATAGTTAGATTCAATCCAATGAGTTGAATACACTGCTGACCCCATTCACAGTTACAAAGCTGAATTTGCTTATCCAATGCTCTCCATCACAGAGAACGAGCTAAACATGAACTACGCTTGGGAAATAAGACAGGTAAGGTGACTGAGGTATCAGCTGGGAAGCACTTCCGTACAAATAATCATAATTCCATTAGTTTTAAAATAGACTGGAAAAGAATGAACCGGGTCTAAAAGATAATGTTCAAAATTGGAGGAAGGCCAGTTTGATGATATTAGCCAGAACTTCCAAACTGGGACAGATATTCACAAATAAAGGGCCAGCTGAGAAGAGGGAAGCCTTCAAAAATGAGATGTCAAGAGCCCAGAGACAGTATGTCCCTGTCAGGGTGAAGGGTAAGGCTGCTAGTGTGAGGAATGCTGGAGGACTGGAGAAATTGAGGGTCTGGTCACAGATAAGAAGTAAACATATGTCAGGTAGAGAGTAGGAATCAAGGTTATTTTTTCAGGATTCATTCACGGGATGAGGGTATCGCTGGTTGGGCCTGCATTTATTGCCGATCACTAATTGCCTAGAGGGCAGTTAGGAGTCAAACACATTATTGTCGGTCTGGAGTCACATGTAACCAAGGACAGGTGAGGATGACAGTTTACTTACTTCAAGCACATCAGTTGGGTTTTTCCAAAAATCAAAAATGTATTTATCATCATCATTAGCCTCTTAATTCCATATTTAAAGTCAATGTCCAGTGAGTCTAAAGCCAGTCGGAGTATACTTAAGTGGGAAATAAGGAGGCCATGATGGGGACATGAAATAGTTTTGGCAAATAGGGTTAAGGAGAATCCAAATGTACTCTACCCATACATTAAGGAGAAAAGAATAACTCCGAAGAGTTCTGGGCCACTTAAAGATTAGCAAAGCTGCCAATGTGCGAAACCACAGGAGATGGAGGCGACACTGAACAAGCATTTTGAATCTGCAGAAGGATATGCAAATAAGAGTGGGATCGTGAAAAGTGTCTGCATGACAGAGGAGGAGATGCTGGACTTCGTAAAGCCTGTAAAGGTGGGAAAATCCCCATGACCTGATCAGGTGTACCCTAGAGCTCTTTGGGAGCGAGGGAAGTGATTGCTGGGCTCCTTGCTGAGATATTCGCATTGTCAATTGTCACAGGTGAGGTACCGGAAAATATGAGATTTGCTAACTTGGTGCAATTACTAAAACCATTTAACAAGGATGGTAAGGAAAAACTGTCAGTGGAGGGCAAATTGTTGGTGAGGATTATGAGGCACAAGGTTTGCATGTCTTTTGAATGGCAAGGACTGATAAGGATAGGCAACATGGCTTGAAGCATGGGGAATCGTCTCTCACTAAACTGAGGTTTTTTTTTGAAGAATTGACTTCGAAGACTCATTGAGGCCGAGATGTGCTCCTTGTCAATATGGACTTCGGTCAGACATTTGACAACTTTCCACATGGCAGACTGGTTAACAAGTTTAGTTCACATGGAATACAGGGAGAACTAGCCATATGGATACAAAATTGGCTCAAAGTTAGTAGACAGAGTGTAGTGGTGAAAGGATGCTTTTCCAACGGAGGTCTGTGACCAAGGTGTTCTACAAAGATCAGTGCTGGATCTACTACATTTCACGATTTATATAAATCACTTGGATGCGAACTTAGCAGCTATAGTTGGTAAGTTTGCAGATAACATCAAAATTGATGGTTTAGTGGATAGCAAAGAAGGTTTTCTTCAGAGTAAAATGGGACCTTGATCAGATGGGCTGATGGGCTGAGGCGTGGCAAATGGTGTTTAATCTAGGTAAATGTGTTGTGATGCATTTTAGAAATGCAAATCAGGAAAGGACATATGCACTTAATGGTAAGGTCCTGAGGGGTGTTCCTGATCAAAGAGACCTTGGAATCCAGGTTCATTGTTCATTGAAAGTAGAATCGCAGGTAGTTAGGATAGTGGAGAAGGTATTTCGTATGCTTACCTTCACTGGTCAGTGCTTTGACTGTATGAATTGAGAGGTCACGTTGCTGCTGTACAGCACCTAGTTTGGCCACATTTGCAGTACTGCATTCAATTCTCATTTCCCTCCTATCGGAAAGATATTGTGAATCTTGAAGGGAGTCAGAAAAGATTTACAAGGCTTTTGCCAGGATTTGAGCTATAGGGAGAGGGTGCGTAGGTTGGGGTGATTTATCCTGGAGCGTGAGAGGCATGTATAGGATGAATCGCCAAGGTCTTTTCCCCAAAACTAGAGGGCATGGATTTCCAGTGAGAGGGGTAAGATTTACAAATGACCTAAGGAGCAACTTTTTTCCAACAGAGGTGGTGCATGTGTGGAATGAGCTGCCAGTGGAGGTAGTGGAGGCTGTTACACTTACAACATTTAAATTACATTTGAATGGGTACATGAAGAGGAAGGGTTTACATTGATATGGGCCAAATGTTGAGCAAATAGGACTTGTTTAATTTGGGATATCTGATCGGGATTGACAAGTTAGACTCAAGGGTCTGTTTCCGTGCTGCATATCTCCATGACTCTATGATTCTCTCTGACCTCACTCCAATATCCCATTAATTATTCATTCCCGGAAATACCAGTTAATGTTGTGAGATGCTATCGTAATGTCTTCACTTCAGTACCCTGAAACCTGTGAACACATCCTCCCATAACACTGTATCAGAGTCTCTCTACCTCTGTCTATTTCCCAAATCCCTCCCATTAAGTGCTATTTAAACTGTTGGTATTTAAACCCTGACATCCAATTTTAATTGCCCAATATTTAATTTGAATAACTGTTCCATACCTTCCTCTTGCCTCGAATGTTGCTCACCCGAGAGCATCAGCTTCCAACATTAAGAAGCTTAGAAACAATGCTCAAAATACATAGCTTGCATTTTCTTTGACTTCCCAGTATCCTGCCCTGTGCTCCATGTTGGATAGTGGGGTTTCAGCAGTTTTCAGGCACATCTTTGTAACTTGCTCTGTGCGTATCCATTGAAGGCCTGTATTAATCACTCGCTGCTGATCGTGTGCTCAGTAACATGAGGAATCCCCTCAACTGTTACTGATTCAGACCAGGCTTCCTGTTTGTATTTAAGTGTCATTTGACTTATCTCTACTTTTGGTACATTTGTGGAAATGTTGAGGACGGTTTCCTGGAGGCTGTGCATTAAGCTGATGTGGGACATTCAGGAAGACAGACCCTTTGCTGACCTACTCTGGATGGGTCATAGAGGCTGCAGTTAGGGTATCTTGGTCTGCAACATGAACAACGAATGGAGCAGAGGCTGCAGAGAGGGGAATGAGAAAATCACAATCAGATCAGCCGTGGTCTAAGAGAATGCTGGAGCAGGATTGAATGGCTCTCTCATGTAACTTATTCGGATATTTCTCTCAGTAACAAGACAATTCCTCTTCTCTCCCAGTGACCCATACTGATGGGGCGTGAGTCACCTCCTTATATTCCTGCAGTACAGGATCCTGGGGCCTCACTCGCCCCCTGATTTCCCCCTGTCCCAGTATCGAGCAGATGAATGACTGCCTCCTGTTCCTGTGTCCCAATCTCGAGCAGTTGAGTGACTCCCTCCTGTTCCTGTGTCCCAGTCTCGAGCAGTTGAATGACTGCCTCCTGTTCCTGTGACCCAATCTCGAGCAGTTGAATGACTGCCTCCTGTCCCTGTGCCCCAGTCTCGAGCAGCTGAGTGACTGCCTCCTGTTTTTCCATGTTTCTGAGCAGCAGTTTCAATGCTCTGAATAATGTCTCAAGGTTATGCAAGGACTTGATTTGAGGGCATTTCAATCTAGAAGCAGCATTACAGAAAGGTATCTAGAAACTTCCCCACCAGACTTATTTTGCAACTGGCCCGTTATTTTTTCCCTGTCCCCTAAAGAAACAGCGCAAAACATATACAATCCAGCAGTGCTCTGGCAATTCCCTCACATACAGCGAAGAAAGATTAAAAAGATTGAAAGATTTATAATCAATACCTCAGCAAACCTTATCCATTGCATTCAAACTGAGTAGATTCTCCCTTTCATTGTGATATATAACATGATGTATGGAATTGTTTAACTGAATCTCTTTGTTTGGTGATTGTGATTAATGTCAGTCTCCGTGAATTATAATTAACCCAGTGGAGGGTGTCCATCTTTTAATGATAAATGAGCTGTTCAATATGTCATCCTATGGTATGAATGGGAGCAACACGGACAACACTAACAGGGATCAGCAGCTCCAGAGAGAAGGGGAAGAGAGATCAGAATCTGAGCACATTAGACTGGAATGTTACAACAATGGTCAGGAGTTTATCCGGTTATGTTTCAATTCTTTCTACATATTATTGGTGGCCATTATCACCGCGGATCAAATATGCACGTTACATTATTCAATATTTTTATTATCCTATCCTGGCTATTGTTGGTGTCCCTGGTAAGTTTCACTTTCCATTTATTATTTGCCTTAACCATGTGCGACTGTATTACTCTTCTTTTCAATTACTCTACTCTGTAAACATTCACTCTCCAAACCACCAGGAGCAACAACAGTGAACTTCTTTCATTCTTTCTCTCCTTCTTTTGTTCTGACACTGCACCTTGTGGGGTGAACTACTCAATTTCAAATATGAACCAGGATTCAATGTATCACTGCCCTTGCTATTTAAATATTGTAAGGTTGGAGGACACTATCTTCTGTTCTGGATACAAATTCCATTTCCTTCCTCTGACTCCATCTCACCCCCTGGTCAATAACTGAGGTTGGAACAGATGAGCCACATCTGTGGTGATCCCTTTAGCCACGAGCTGATTACAGATACCATATCCTGACCATTTCTAGTTTTAGCTATCAACACCTGCAGAATATACTTCACTGGTTCATCTCATCTGCTATTTTAACTTTGAAATACAGTCTTAATGAAGCCAATAATCTGCTGCTGACTCTCCCAGCTTCAAACCTGCCAAAGCAGATTTGAGTCTGATACTCCATTGCTTGTATCTAAACGCAGACCACAATCCCATCATTCCTGTACGGATTGATTTATATTTCTTATTGGATCTGGCAATGCCTTTCCTTTAATATTCACAAGCACGTTGTCACCTCTGTCTATGACTCTGTTCTCCGTCTCCCTCTGTTAATTACACAAGCCCGCGTCAGTTTTTCACATTTAATCTGAGTTCCTCCATGTCTCTTCTCTCTCAAACAATAATTGTCATGTCTACTGTCGCCAATACACACATACAATCTCTCGCCTTATACTGGTGCAGTAGAGGTACAGAACCATACATTTGTCACTCACTGCATGGGTTGAAAATCTTCCCGTGCAAGACTTTTATGCAGTGCACGTATAGTAGCAATTTACTAGCAAAAATTTGCCAGGCTTCTTTTGCCCGGCAGATATTCGAGTTTATAGTGTAGTCCACTTGCATAGTCTGCACAGCTCTCCATTCTGTCTGGTACCTTGTCCCAGTTTATGGTGTCTGGGATGGTGCTGTGAGGCAGATTCAGAATTTGATGTAACTAACCATTTCAACCGATGTGCCAATAATTTTACAATAATCTGGCTGTAATGAATGCTTCAATTCTTTTGATTGGACCCACCATTGTCTCACTTCTCCAATTACTCCCACTCCCCTGTCTCCTTATCCATATTTTCACAACGTGTTATGTTTGTTTTTCTGTACCTTTCCCCTGGTGTTGTTTTGTGGCTCCCGAATGTATCAAGTGTTGGTATTGTGAAGCTCAGAAACAACGAAATGGTATGAGGGGGGCTGTTGTTCCATGTTGTGCAGTGGGGTCCAGCAGCTTTGAGACATGCCTTTGACACTTGGTCTGTGCCTGTCCACTGAAAACCTGTATGTCCCTCTCAGATGATCGTGTGGTCAGTAACATGAGAAGGCCCCTCGGGTATTATTGTAAACGACCAGGCGTCTAACTTGTAGCCGAGGGCTTCTGATTGACTCCTGTTACTGAAATGTTATTGGAGGTGCTACACATTGTTGTGCTGTGAGCTGCCTTAGACATTCAGGGAGACCTGAGGATTTGGTAACCAAACTCTGGATGGAGCAACGGGAGTGTAGTGACAGCATCTGGGTCTGTAACATGAACAACAAATGGAGCAGAGTTTGCAGAGAGGGGAATGGTGTGAGTGTGTGTGGGGAAGTGGATCGGCCAATTCAGTCTGTGTTTTAATAAGGATACATGCATCGTCTCGCTCTCCCTCTTAAATACACCCATACACTCTCTCCCTCTCTTCCTTGCACACGCACTCACTCCCCTCTCTCACATGCAGGCACACCCTGTCTCTCTCCCCCTCACGCAGACACTCCACTTCGTTCTCAAACACATTTATCCACGTATATGCAAACACACATGCACACGCACGCACACACATAAATCTGGGCTGAATTTGCATTTGCCGATTTGTATTTGCAGATACATTATGTTTTGTCAAAAATATACAATTTGTATACAGTCAGACAATGTGGTATTTTATAGATGTCTGTGTTGATTCGGTCGCCAGAGATAGAAATGGAAAGGTCTAGGAAGGGGAGGGAGGAGTCTGAGACAGTCCAGGTGAATTTGAGTTCGGGATGGAAGGTGTTGGTAAAGTTGATGAACTGTTCAACCTCCTCGTGGGAGCACGAGGCAGCGCCGATACAAATCCACACAGACATCTACTATAAACTGACTGACTCCCACAGCTACCTGAACTACACCTCCTCCCACCCTGCCCCCTGTTAAAACGCCATCCCATATTCGAATTCCTTCGTCTCCGCCACATCTGCTCCCAGGAGGACCAGTTCCAACACCGCACAGCCCAGATGGCCTCCTTCTACAAGGACCGCAGATTCCCCCCAGACGTGATCGACGATGCCCTCCACTGCATCTCCTCCACTTCCCGCTCCTCCATCCTTGAGCCCCGCCCCTCCAACCGCCACCAAGACAGAACCCCACTGGTTCTCACCTACCACCCCACCAACTTCCGTGTACAGCGTATCATCCGCCGTCATTTCCGCCACCTCCAAAAGGACCCCACCACCAGAGATATATTTCCCTCCCCTCCCCTATTAGTGTTCCGCAAAGCCCACTCCCTTTGTGAATCCCTCGTCAGGTCCACAACCCCCACCAACCCAACCTCCACTCCCCGCACCTTCCCCTGCAACCGCAGGAAATGCAAAACTTGCGCCCACACCTCCCTTACCTCTCTCCAAGGCCCCAAGGGATACTTCCATATCTGCCACAAATTCACCTGCACCTCCACACACATCATCTATTGAATCTGCTGCACCCGATGTGGCCTCCTCTATACTGGGGAGACGGGTCGCTTACTCGAGGAACGCTTCAGGGAACACCTCTGGGACGCCCGGACCAACCAACCCAAACACCCCGTAGCTCAACACTGTAACTCTCCCTCCCACTCCACCGAGGACATGCAGGTCCTTGGACTCCTCCATCGCCAGAACATAACAACACGACGGTTGGAGGAAGAGCGCCTCATCTTCCGCCTGGGAACCCTCCAACCACAAGGGATGAACTCAGATTTCTCCAGGTTCCTCATTTCCCCTCCCCCCACCTTGTCTCAGTCGATTCCCTCGAACTCAGCACCGCCCTCCTAACCTGCAATCTTCTTCCTGACCTCTCCGCTCCCACCCCATTCCAGCCTATCACCCTCACCTTGACCTCTGTCCACCTATCACATCTCCATCGCCCTTCCCCCAAGTCCCTCCTCCCTACCTTTTATCTTAGCCTGCCTGGCACACTCTCCCTATTCCTGATGAAGGGCTCTGGCCCGAAACGTCGAATTTCCTATTCCTTGGATGCTGCCTGACCTGCTGTGCTTTAACCAGCTACACATGTACAGCACATAAAATTGGTTGATGACTGGCGTCTGTGGTTCTGTGGGCATCATGGCGAGAGTGAGGTGGATCATCAACTCAACACTTCTGGCTGAGGACGGTGAAGTTCCTTGTCTTTTAAACTGATGTAAGGGGCTATTCTGTTAAGTAGGATGAGGATATTTGTGGAGTCTTCTCCTCCAGTGAGTTGTTAAATTGTCCATCGACATTTATGTCTGGATGTGGCAGGACTGCAGAGCTTCGATATGATCGTCTCGTCTCGGGATCATTTCGCTCTCTGTATCAGATGTTAGTTCTGCTGTTTGGAATGTAATCAGTCAAGTGCAGGATGGGTTGTTGTCAGGATTCAGTACAAATGGTTCTGACCCTGACATGTTCACCCACACTCATCACTGAAACATAGATTGGCTTGATGATAATAGTGGACTGAGCGTTGTCCTGGTGAAAAGGTTACTTATTTTGATTGAATACAGTTCTGCTGCTGCTGTGATTCTATAGTACCACATGAATGCCCAGTTTGAGCTCCAATATGTTTAATTAAATTCTACTGACTATCCCCCTGTTCACACCAAGACCCATTCACCGATCAGCCCTGTACTTAGTGACCTGACCTGATTTCTGACGTGGTAACACTTCCATTTTCATATTCTCATTCTGCACAGAGTTCTCCCTGGTGCCACGCCTCCAATTTGTTACATTACTCAAACCTTTAACATATTTAATCTGAATCGTATCCATTCCTGTAATACCATCATCTGAGTTTGAAGTGAATGTGTTCCCCTCTGTTTCTCTCCCTGATCATGTTTAAGAGCTCTGTAGTCTCAGTGGTATCACCCTTATGTATTTTCAGAACGAATGAATGTGTGCACCTTGTGTTATTGTTTACTTCCCTGTGTCAGGTGCTCCGTACTGGACGAGACGTTTGAAAAACACACAGTTGAAGGTCAGTAGATGTGTGGGAGAGACATGTAAGCAGATACTTCATAATGCTCAGCAACTGTGGACTCTGGTCAAAAAGAAGATGGCATGAAGATGTGCAGATGAACCCCCCCCCCCCACCCCCCAAATGATGCATTTAGTGTGAAGGATAACTAATCAATCACAAGCTAACGACTTCACATTGGTGAGCTCTAGCATCCGCCAAATTTGGGATGTTTAGTTTTGGAACCAGACGCAGTTAGTATAAAGCAAAATATAAACCAAAATATTCCAAAACTGGCGAGAAATATATTTTTTAAACTAGCCGCAATAGTTTTTTTTTCCGAATCGATTTGAAAAAACCGTTGATGATGTGTGTGTGACCATTGGAAGAAAGGAAGGAAATTATATGTGGGACACCTGTAGGATGTGACTGGGGAACTGGTTTCAGGGAACAGGCAGAGAATTTAAAACAGTATTTTACATCGTCCCTCACAGGGGAAGTCAAAATGAGTTTCAATATTATAAACAAAATTGTAGTCGGATGGAAATGCTTGCACTGTGTCTAACAAAATGAACAAGACTTTTCTCAAACAGATAAGACCAAGGGTAAACAAGTCATCAGCAATTCATAGCTGGTTTTAATAGAAGTGGTTACAGAGTGACTGGTGGCATGGTGTGGAATATTCCCTACCTCTCTGGATTACTGGAGTGTTCCAGCAAAACTGGAGAATCTCCAAAGTGGCGTCTGTCTTCAAGAAGAGATGAGTCTTCAAATGTTTAGGTGCTACCATTATCTGAATAATGGAACATATTTGAGAGGCTTAACGATCCCATGATGCAATTTCACCCTGACTATTAAAAAAAAAACAACTCTACTCCTTCCTCTGATGTGTTACACACTGGGAGACGAACATTTTGCTTAAGTTGGTAATAATTTTGAAAATTATCTGGAATATTGTACAAATGATATCATCCAGAGAATTGTAGGAACAGCATTCTCCAGAACATTTTCTAAATATGTAGGAGTATTTCGTAGGTTTGAGTGAGAGAGAGAGAAGGTGCTGCATGTAGTAGTGAGAGTCAAGGAGCCTTATTCGGGGGAAGGTGTTATAACAGACATTCAGTGAGTCAGAGGGAGCAGAGAGAATACGGCGACCTTTATCTACTAGAGCAGGGAAAGTTATTGATGCTTGTCCTGTCTTGCTGGATATTTCTTGAGTCCGCAGATATTGCACTGAGCTGGGTGGTGAACTCAAACCATGCTTGGTGTGTCTGGTGCTGTGGCCCCCTTTTGGAAGAGAACGGTCCTCCTCTGTAATAGCCCATCCACCAGGACCTCTGTGCCCCTGTTGACAAACCGTGGTGTAATTGCTCCTTGTCTGCCATGCTCGGGGTAAACTGTGCAGGGCAGCTCCAAACTGAGAAAGCTCAACAGTGTGCCCATTGGCCTTTTAAAGTTGGAACCAATGTCAGGTATCATGGCATATTCAGGGACATCTGGACGATGGTGAGTACCTCCAGCAATGATGGGTGGGAGAATCGGGCTGGCATTGATTGAGAGGGACACTGTGGGGTAGGGTGGGTAGTTAATGAGGTCAGTTCGATAAGATAGCACCAGGAAACTAACTCCGCCTCGTACAGACAATCCCTCTGTCACACTCAATGAAAATGGCACTGAGACAAATTATTATTAGATTCAGGCTAACGAGATCCAGACTGTGCTGGCACTGCTCCCAGTTATCCAGCTGCAGAACAAATACTCATCTAAAACTCTCCACCTTCTTAACTAACACCAATATCCTGTTCACCCATCATTCATGGAAACAGTGACCCATATTGCAAGATGTTTTCGAAATGTTTTAAGTTTCACAGTTTTTAAACCTACCATCAGATACTTCTCTGAAATTCTCTCTCAATCTCCCCCTTCCTTTTCCAAGCTCCTCCCATTTGCCAGCATTTCAGCTGATTCATGGCCGCTTTCTGGCAGTTAGTTTCATGCCCATAGCACACTGTTGTCATGGCGCAATGGAGATATGGAGCTGTAAATGGATGTGAGCTGCACATCCTGTCACTTCCAACATGGGCTGCAAGTTTCCTCACGTAGAGCAATGATCTAACACAGTGTTACTCAGCAATGCCAGTGGTTAGTGTAGACAGCTGTACATGCTGGGAAGATAACTGCTCTCGATTAGCAGATAACTTCATTGCTATTCACTGCACAGCTCCCCACGCATGTTTATGAAACAATGCAGTTGTGTGCTCTGTAGGTTTATATATCAATGCACTTTTGGACGGATAAGAAGTGGACTGGTGAGCTCTGAACATTGATCAATCCTGGACTTATTGCTAAGCAATACACTGGTCTGGTTTACGCTTAATGATGATTAGATACCTCATCTGGGCTTATACATGTGTGGGCATGATCTGTGAGGTGGATTGACTATCCGATATAATTCCTGATATAACTATCACTCCTCCAGCTCGGCCCATTCCGCTATTTAACCCCATATATCTGCAACATGTTGTCCATTAAGTAATTACCCGAGTAAAACGTGAATATCTGTAACTCTTGTTATGTACATGAAGAAGGTGACCTTGGACCGCACACGTTTTTAAAAATATTTTAAAGCTAAATGTGAGGTGCTGTGTTTCAGATACAATTCGCTTGTTCACGATATTCAAATTAAGCAAAGCACAATTTAGTCAAACACCGTTTGGCTACAAGTACCACAAGAAATGGGCCGTATCTACATTGTCTATAGCACTGTCGGAAACTCTCAAAAATGCCTAACCCCACCTAAGCAGTTAAATTATGGTATGATAAATATCAAATTAAACATAAAAAAATCAAACGAAAGGTTGCAGCTGGCCTGGTGATCAGACACCGACGGTCTCGGGACCCCAGCAATTTCTACATTGCCAAAACACAGTAGAATCATCAAGCTTATGAAGAGAAAGCATCATCTCTCTCCCTCTCCTCTAGTTTTACAACTGGAGATGAGCCATTAACCCAATAGTCACTGATGTCAACATCCCACCCACACCAAGTATTATTGTGTTATATCAGGGTTATCATGAAATGGGTTACTTGGAGCTGTTTGTTCAGTGACTGTGATTAATATCAGTCTTCATGGATCTAACTGGGTCACTAGAGGCTTTACCTCGTCCATAATTAGGGGATTCTTTCAATTTGTTATGCCATAGTATTTGGGGCAGTGTAATCCTCAACACGATTGGGATCAGCAGCTAGAGAGAGGAAGAGATCAAAATCTGACAACATTACAATGTTCCAACAATGGATCAGAGTCTGAGAACATTAGACTGGAATGTCCCAAAAATGGACAGGAGTTTATCCGATGGTCTTTACTGGCTTTCTCTGGATTGGGCATGGTTAGAGCTGCGGATAGAAGCCGTACTGAGGATTATTCAAGCTGGGTACTATCCCATCCTCGCTATTATTGGTGTTCCTGGTAAGCCAATCTCTGTCAATTCTATCAACGATGGTGAAGATTATTGATATTCCAGTTAATTATATTTAAGAAATATATGAACTTTCAGTCCCATACTTTCATATCCAAACTCCTTACTCACAAACATCTAAGAAGGGACAAGACTGTTCGGAACCTTGAATCTCCTTTTTGCCCTGAACTGTTTTATCTCTCTATATTCTCTCTGTCATCAAATCTGCCCGCAACCCAGTCTCCAGCTATGCCTCAGTGCCGTTGCTAAATTAGCTATCATCTACCCCTTCGTTAATGACAGATTTTACGGCTCCAGTTCTCTTTTGACCACTCTTCCAGCAGTAAATATTCTGACCACAAGCTTTTTCTTGTCTCTACAGTTACTTCACAACAGGGACTTTGTATCCGAGTAGAAGTGTCACTGACCATGTAATTCAGAGGCATAGGTTATGACTCTAAAAACATCGTTTGGAACCCTCCCACAGCCGATGTCTAAACTTAAATTCGAATGACAAAAGTTGGAATGAAACCTAATATCCCTCATGGCAACCATAAACCATCAGGATTTTTTTCCTTATTTGAATGATGATCTTTGTTAAAGATACTGAGAAGTTTTGCCCTGTTTGGACTAAATGTGATTTCAGACCCACAACAATGTAGTTGGCTCCATATTGCCTCCACAAAAGTTGCGTGGTCAAGGGCAGTTACTGATGGCTAACAAATGCTGCCCGTGCCAGTGATGCTGGCATCCCGGGAAACAACAATATTAAAGATGACATTACCAAGGAAATGTGGATGCTGGAGATGTGAAATAACATTCTCCAGCATCTGAAAAAGTGTTGGAGATTCTCAATAAGTATGGCAGTCTGTCGGACTGGAGAAAAACAGATAACATTTAGAGTTCATTGAACATATCAAAACTAAATGCAACAAATTAAGAATATTATTTATATCAGGGTTAGTTGGAAGGATGAATGGGAGGTTTGTGTTGAATGGGTGGAGGAATGTCCATCAAGAGGGAGGGAGAAAGAGAGAGAGAGAGAGTGATGGAGGGGAAGAGAAAGGAAAAGCAAACAAAAGGATTGCTGATGATGGACTGGAAGGAAAATAGGATGGGAGGTTATTCGAACATTTCCCCTTTCCCCACATTCCTGAATATCACATCCATTTCAGGATGTCCCTGCTTGAATTGAGTAATGTTCCCCGTGTCTCTCTGAATGTGGTGATCAACTCCATCGGCAATAGTAGTGCTGAGATACAGAGAAACACAATATTATATCGTCAACTGTTACTTTGGAAAATGGAACTGTTACTGTGGGACTGTGCAGAGATGCAATGGCTTTCTCAGCTAGGAAGAGAAACTGAATAGACAGAGGCATTTTCAACACTGAATGGTTGCACCATTGGTGTGGGGAACTGACTTGCTGTTGTCATTGGAAAGTCAGTGGAATTTCTGTGGATGATGTTCTCAGGTTTGTATTGTCAGTTGCTGCGTTCATTCAGGGAGACCCGAGGTCCTGTTGACCCCACTCCAGATACTGCATTTTAAGTGTATCTGTGTCCACGGTAAACAAATGGAGCTGAGACTACAGAGAAGGGAAGCTGTGTAAACAGGGTGGGGCTGGGAGCTGCACATTCCTCCCGGGGATTTCGAGGAACATTTGTCTAAGCTGGATCCATTCCAAGTTTAAAGTGACAAAAGAGTTTGTTTCAAAAATGAGGTGGTCACTGAACTGTGTCCTCTCCTTCAGTATAACCTGTAGCCTCACATCAGGGACAGGACTGTACTGACACTTACCATGAAGTGAGCTGGATTGATTCTGGAACTTTCCAGTCAGGAGTGGGTAATACATCCACCATCTCTGAAATGCAGTCCTCTGATGTATTCATGAGCTGACAGAAGCCATCTGCCTGCTGAGAGGAATTCATTGGTTCCATCTCCACAGGGGAAGGTACAGAAACTAACTTCCAGAAATATTAGGGAACGGAGGATTAGTGAAAATGAGAAACTGCAGGAAATTAGAATTATTGAAGAGTATGCTTTTTGAAAATCTAATTAAATCGAAGTTTCATGAGTTACTAAATCTGCTGAGCTGCATCCCAGAGTATTGAGGAGGTGTTAACAGAGCTAATGAAATAATTACTGAATATTTTTCAAAGCTGGTTAGATTCTGGAAACGATCCTGCAAACTGGAAAGCAGCTGTTATAAACTGAAATATTTAAGACAGGATGGACAGGGCAAACAGAAAGCTAAATAGCTTGATGTCAGATTGAGAAAAATATTGTAACCTTTTATAAGGAATGTGACAACTAACACTTGGAGAATAGTGATCTGATTTTGTAGAGTCGGCCTAGATTCAGGAAAGGGAAATGATCTTTGATAAACTTATTGTAATTTGTGGAGATTGTCCGCTGTGACATCAACAATTGAGGACCAATGGGAATGGAGTATCTAAATTTTCAGCAGACATTTGACACAGTTGAATACAGTTGAGTGGGGAATGTTAAATTCCTTGGGTATGTAGGTGTGAAATATATACCACATGGATTAAAAATTGGATATTGGAGATAATGAAGGGAGTAGTATTTTTCTCTCGACTGGAGGTTTGTTGGGTATCAGGTGGATCAGTGTTTTGGCAATAGCTGTTCACAAGGTATAAAAATGATTCAGATGTAAACAAACATCTTCATTCACATTTATGTTTGTTTGTCAATGGTGAGAGATCGGGAAGTGCTGTTGTTGAAAAGGACCTGGATGACCTTGATCATAAGTCACCAACGTTGCAGGAAATAAGTAATATGTAGCTCTTCATGAAAAATTATTGAAACACCAGAGTTGGTATATCTTTCCCAATGGTAGTGTTTTGTTGAGATAACATTTGGTGCATTGTGTACAGACTTGGTCTGTTTTATAAATAATGATCACTTTGTCACAGAGAGAGTGTAAAGGAGTTTCACCAGACTAAACCTTGGCATGATCGTACCATGTGGAGAGAGTGCAGGATCTATGTGTTTAATTTGTTGTGCTGTGAGAAAATAAGAAGTTGAAACTTGATGGTTATGGACAGACACTCATTACATCCCAAACATCTGAATAGGGTCAAAATTCTACACTATTCATTGGATGTTTGATTCCCAAAAGTTTATATGCCTCTGCAGAGCCCACGTTTCGATTGACAGAAAGGTACAGGCTCTGAATGAACTCTGGACACTTGAATGCACAGTTACTGTGTGACACTGTATTGAATGTCACTTTGTACACAATCCTGTCAGTAGTCACAATACCTTCATTCTGAAAGAGTTAACGATTCTACAGATGGAGTTCAAATTTGAAAAGTGTGGAGTACAAATTGGAAAAGTGAATTTGAATGCAGAATACAGGGTTATAGGTAGGATACTTGGCAGCGTGGAGGAATAGAGGGACCATTGGTTCCATATCATTAGGTCCTTCACAGTTGTGACCTAAATTGACTGGGTTGTTAAGAAGGCAAATGGTGTGTTAGCTTTCATGAACAGGGGTATTGTTTTTAAGAGCCACGAGGTTATGCTGCAGCTCTATAGAGCCTGGTTAGACCACACTTGACATATTTTCTCCAGTTCTGGTCACCCAATTACAGGAAGGATAAGGAAAATTTAGAAAGGTTGCAGAGGAAATTTACCAGAATGCTGCCTGGACTGGAGGGCAGGTCTTATGGAGAAAGGTTGAGAGAGATAGGGCTTTTATCATTGGCTTGAAGAAGGATGAGAGGTGATTTGATAGATATATCAAGCCAGAGACTTCTTTCCCAAGGCAGAAATGGCTGTCAGGAGGGGGCATCATTTGGAGCTAAGTTTCAAGCAGATCTCAGAGATCGGTTCCTTACACAGAGAGCGGTGGGTGCGTGAAGTGCACTGCCTACAGTGGTATTTAATCAGGTATATTAGGGACATGTAAGCGACTCTTACATGGGCACATGGGAGGATAGTACAGTGTAGTGCATATAGGCTAGTCTGATCTGAGAGTAGGATAAAAGGTAGATGCAACATCGAGGGCAGAGGATCCTGTACTGTGCTGTAATGTTCTATGTTCTATCTACTATGAAAGTATTTAGCGAGTGGGGTAGATTTATTTTGACCTGTCAGAGAGGTGAGGGCTATGAGGAATCGGACATTAAAGAGGATTTGTGGCCTAGAGCAGATCAGCCATGATTTTACAGAAGGGCAGGGTTGGGATTTGAAGGATGTGCTCCTGTTTCTCATGTACTCCCATTCTGTCATTGGAAGGTTAATGGGTGTTATTTTCCTGGAAGGTCTGTTATTTAATATTGCAGTCAGAGAGACCAGAGGATTCTGTGAGCCATCTCTAGGTGAGGTCTGGGGGCTGTATTCACCGTGAATCTGGGTCTACAACATGAACAACAAATGGAGCACACGTTGCAGAGAGGGGAAGCTCTGGAAAGAGAGATGAGTGGAGACTTTCATAACCAGCCTGAGTTTTACAATTGTATTTTCCAGATCACCCAAACCGTATGGGGCAGTCTTCATGGACTGAATGGTCTTACGTTTTCCTGTGTACTAGGTTGTAGCAGTAAATGGACATCAACTGTTCCTGTCTGGCAGTTTTGAGGAGTTGAATGGAACGCAGAGATATGGGACTGAGTTGGTCATTAGACACTTTGAGGCTTCTCCAACAGACACTAAGATTGTGGCTGATCAGGTTGTGGTCTCAGCTCCACCTTCCTGTCTGTATCCCATTATTACGTCTCTACTAACTCAGCTTTGTATAAATGTAAACAATGAGGAATGTCAAACTTCTGGGGTAGAGAATTTCCACTTGAAAGATCCTTTTAGAATTTTCCCCATCTCTCTGATAGAATCAGAGAGTCATACATCATGGAAAGAGATCCTTTATTCCAACTTACCCATGCCAACCAGTTATCCCAAACTTATCTGGTCCCATTTTCCATCATTTTCTCCATATCCCTCTGAACCGTATCCCTATGTACCTATCCATATGTATTTTAAATGTGTAATTGGACCCGCTGTCAACATTTTCTCTGACAGCACTTTCTATACACGCACCATCTTCTGCATGAAAATGAAACTGCTAAGGTCCACTCTAAATCTTTCCCCCAAACCTTCAACCTATGCTGTATAGTTCTGGACTCGCTACCCTGGGAAAAATACATTGGTCATTCAGATTATTTCATGTCACCATTCATCCTCCGCCAGTTCAGGGGAAGAGGCCTCAACTTATTCATCCTCTCCATGACTGGAAATGAAAGTCTCTGCAATGTCAACTTGAAAGAACTTTGTCCAAATATTACTGGAACTCATGATAAAAGGAAAACTGAGAGTTTGGCACAAATGTTATCCTACTTGTAGAGTCAGAGAATCCTACAGCATGAAGACAGGCCCTTTGATCCATACTGGTCTCTGCTGACATAAATTTCCATCCACGCAAAACCTATTTCTCTGCACTTGGCCCATATGCTTCTGAACCTTTCCTATCCATGCATTTGTCGAAATGCCCTTTAAGCGTTGTTAATCCAAATGCCTGGACTACTTCCACTGACAGTTCATTCCATATACGTACTACCTTCTGTGTAAAGTTTGCCTCTCTTGGTCTCTTTTATTTTTTCACCACTAAACGTAAACTGATGCACTCCAGTCCTCGATTCCAAAACTCTGGGAAAAAGAAAGACTGAGTTCATTCAGTATATGCCTCTCATGATGTTGTACAGTTTTTTTTAAGAACCCACCCCACCGCTCCCACCCTTTCAATCTCCTTTACTCTAAAGAAAACTGTTCTTCCTTGTCCAAGCTCTCTCTGTAACTCAGGCTGTTGGGTCATATGAACATCCTTGTATATTTCGTCTGCAATCTTTCCAGTTTAATGAAATCCTTCCAACAGCAAAGTGACCAAACCTGAACACAACACTGCAGGTGTGGCCTGGTCCTGAAACTTGCAACATAACTTCCAAACTGCTATACTCAATGCACTGACTGATGAATGCCAGTGTGCCAAAAACCTTCTTCACTTCCCTGTCTCCCTGTGACTTTACTTTCAGAGAACCATGCACCTGTATTCCAAAGTCCTTCTGTTCCATTACACTATTTAACGTCATACAATTCAAAATGAAATTCCTGCCTTGATTTGACTTTCCAAAATGTAAAACTCACACTTATCTATATTAAAATACGTTTCCCTATTTCTCAGCCCACTTCCCCAGCTAATCATGGTCCTGCTGCAATTTCTGAAAACTTCCCTCACTGTCATCAGCAAATTATGTTAGGCTTACTGGTCTATACTTCCCAGGTATTTCTTTCCTTCCCTTCTTGAATAAGGGCACAGCATTCGCTACCACCCAGTCAGCTGGGACCTCACCTGTGGCTAATGATGATGCCAAAATAGCAGCCAGGGTCCTGTAGTGTCTTCTGTAGCTTCCTGCTGTGTTCTTTGATACATCTGATCAGAACCAAGATTTCTATTCACCTTCCTACATTCTAATACATCCAACCCATCCTCTGCTGTGATATGGACTGTCCCCAAGATATCACCTTCGAGTAAAAAATGAGGTCTGCAGATGCTGGAGATCACAGCTGCAAATGTGTTGCTGGTCAAAGCACAGCAGGTTAGGCAGCATCTATTCCTGAGATGCTGCCTAACCTGCTGTGCTTTGACCAGCAACACATTTGCACCCAAGATATCACCACTAACTTCCCTAAGCTCCCACACCAAGTCTTCAAGTATTTCTTCACGTTAAACACAGAGGAGAAATATTCATTGAGAACCTTGAGAATTTCCTGAAGTTCCACATATACGTATCCACTTTGGTCCTTGAAGGGTCATATTCACACTGCGGTTATTTTCTTTTCTTAAATATACTTAAACACCCTGTTTGGATTCATCCTGATCTTCTCAGCCAATGCTATCGCGTGCCATCTTTTCGCCCTCTTGAGATCCTTCTTCAGTAAATTCCTGTATCCCTGTATATCTCCAGGGTTTCCTTTGATCCCATCTGCCTGGACCTGAGCCACACCTCATCAATATTTATTGCCTTCCAGGGCTCCCTCCTCATGTCAACCTTGTCCTTCACCCTCATAGGAACATATAAACCTTGAACTCCAGCCATCTCACTTTTCAAGGCCTCCCAGTTGTTGGAGGTCCTTTCGCCTGCAATAAAATTGCTCTGAATAACCTCTGCAAGTTCCTGTCTAATTCCATCAACATTGACCTTGCCCCAAGTTAGAACTTGCACTGTGTACCGGTTTGCCTCTCTCCATAACTGTTTAAAGATTAATAGAACTATAGTCACCCCCATCACCTGTCCCGCTCTATTTCCCAAGAGTAGGTTGAGTTTGCCAATTCCCGAACAGGACCTACTCCATACTGCATGATGAAAGTTTTCTAAACACACATAATACGTTCACCCCATCTAAGGACTTAGTTATTTGTCAGTCCCAGTCTATATTCATAAAATTAAAATCTACTATGAGAATTCTATTGCCCCTGCAAGTGTCCCAATCTCTGTACATATTTTTGTTTCTCTAACCCCCATTGACTATTTGGAGGTCTATAGTACAACCCCAATAATGTCATCATCCCCTTCGTATTTCTTAGCTCCACACACAAAGCCACAATGGATGATCGTCCAGGTATTTTATCTCTGATCACTGCTGTGATACTCGCCTTAATCAAAAATGCAATTCACCCTCCGCTCCTTCCACCACCACTATCCCACCTAAAGCAGCTGTACCCTGGTGCATTAAGCTGCCAATCCTATCTCTCCCTTAGCCATTTTCCGTAATGGCTATAATATCCCAGTCCTCCGTACGTATCCATGTACTGAGTTCATCGACAAGGAAGCCGTCTTGCATTGTAACAGATGCAATTTAATCCAACAGGCATTCCTTGCTCTCTGTCATGTTCCAGCCTGACCTGTCTCTTCACTTTACTGTTTCTAATTACTGCATCTCCTTCCAGCCTCACACTTGCCACCCTGCTGTTGATGATCCCATACCACCCCCAAACCCAGCCAATCTAGTTTAAAGCCTCCCTTGTAGCACTAGCAATTCTTCCTGCCAGGATATTGCCCCCTCCCTCCAGTTCAGGTATAACGTGTCCCCCTTGAACAGGTCACCTCTGCGCCACAAAACTTCTTAATAATCTAAAGGTCTATATCCCTACCCTGTCCAAATTCTTTAGCCACGCATTCATCTGCCATAACGACCTGTGCTTACCCTCACTAGCACATAGCACTGGACGTAAACCGAAGATTACCACTGCCATCGTCCTGGCTTTTATCCTTTTTCCTAGCTCTCTGTAATCACTCTGCAGGACCTCTTCACTATTTCTACCTCTGTCATTTTGTACCAACATGCACAATGACTTCTGGCTGCTCCCCCAACCCGGTGAGAACGTTCTGCAGCCGCTCTGAGACATCCTGGACCCTGGGACGTGGGAGGAAACACACCATCCTGGATTCCCATTTGCAGTCACAGAATTCCTGTCTGTTCCCCTCACTGTCGAGTCTGAATAATTACTTCTGAAGTTATTCTGCTCGCACAACTTTCTGATAATGGGATTTCTTCCTGAAACAGTTGGATTTGGCTAAATCCCCTTTGATTCAAGCAGGTGGGGAGTTTTCAAAGAATCCTCATCATGAATCCTCCATGAGTGAGTAAACCGACTGGGTTTTTTTTTAGCTCGCACGTATCGCTGTGAAGAGGGACAGGGAAAGAGAAATGGAGGAACAGACTGTTCTTTCTCAGGTAGATTACATTTTTCCATCCTAAGTTGAATCAATAATGTTATCAGAACTCAGACTGGACTATGTGTGCTCTCCTTGAACATTGTCTGAACATTATGGCTCCATCACATTCCCCGATCCACGCAGGTGCATCATTGCTGCTGTCGTGCACAGACTCATTTCATTAACAAATAATGACCCCATTTTTGATTCGAAGATGTTTTTATATGTACCCGCGTAATATAAAAATAAAATGTTTAATGTATTCACAAATTAAAATGAATGTATTACCTTAAACCAATACAGAAATTTCTGGAAAAGCCTAGCAGGTCTACCAGCATGTCTGAAAAGAAATGAGACTTAACATTTCTGGTCCAGCGACCTTACCTCAGAACCTAGCTTATTCTCAAATTACATCCCCAGATTTTTTCTCCCACGCAAGAGGAAATATCCATCAGGTATCCACCAGCTACTCGCTGCTCATGATCGTATATGGTCCATAAGAACATCTCTCATTCTCAGGCCTAAACTGTTAATCCTTCATGACATAATGTGTACATCACTAGGCTGAGTAAAGAGAAACATCTTTGAAAAATTTGAAAACCGTTTAGCTTTTTTTCATTTTTGGAGATCATAACTTCAAACAATACATCAGATGTGGCCTCAGCAATGCCCTGTACGGATGTAGGAAAACATCGCTAAGATCAAAGCCGACCCCCTTGCAGGAAACAGCATCGTTCCGTTTCCATTCCAATCAGTTTCTGCATCTTCACAGTAACTTGATGTGCTTCATGTGCTAATACACACAAATCCCTCTGTACCACCAAGTTCTGCATTTTCTCTCCATTTAAATTATTTGCTGCTGTTTTGCCATTTTCCCAAAACACAAAATTCCAGTCACCCACATCGTACTGATATTCATTTTCTCGCAAGTTTACTCACTGCCCTCCCCTATCTGTATCCTATTGCGGACGCTCTGCCTCCACTTGACATCTTATTGAATGTTTATCCTGGTGTTTGAACAAACTGAGCTCCAATATATTCAGCCTCTTCATTCAAGGCATTAAACTAGAGTGTATACTGTTGATAACCTCACACTGATCCTTGAAAAATTCTACTAGTTACAGCTTTCCAACCTGAAAACAAGTAATTATCCCAAATCTGTATTCCAGGTTAGCTAACCAGGGCGCCGCTGTTCCTGTGTAACTGCCCAGAAAGGTTGTATGGTCTTCTGCTGTGCGGTGTAATTTTGTCAATGAGTTGAATGACTATATTCTATTCCTGTGTAACTCCATAGAGGGACAGAATTGCCTCCTCCTGACTCATTATAACGGTTCTAACTGGCTGAAACGAGTCATCCTCTCTCTCTCTGTAACAGCCGCGAGATGTGAACTGGGAGGTTCACATGTGGGATACGAGCAGCAGTAGGCCATTCGGCCCCTCCAGCCTGCTTCATAATTTAGAAGCATCATAGCTGGTCCACCACCTTCCTGTCAGTTCTCACTAAATATTGACTCTTCTGTCCATCAAAGATCACTTAAGGTCAGCCTTGAATATCTTCAATGACCCAGTCTTCACTGTTCCCTGGGGATGATAGAGCTATAGGTCGCACAGTCTGAATGAGAATGGAACAACGTTATCTCAAATGTTAATGGGAGACCCCGTAATTTGAAAGTGTGTTTACCTCACAGCAAGTTATCTCCTCTTTTCAGAAATAAGGGCAAAACAGATGGGAGGAGTCATAGACCATTCAGCCCCTCAAACCTACCCCACAGTCCCATTGAATGTCCAGTAAAATATTTATTAATGTCAGTCTCCACTGTACCATTGGGAAAATATTCCTGGCATCTTAAGACCATACAGCAGAGGAAATGGAAATGTGGCCATTTCACCCATTAACTCTACTTTGCTGTTCGGTGCTGCCTGACATGTTTCTCAACACAATTCTCTCGCCTTTTCACTGTAACTCTGGATCCATGTTTTAATGAAAAACTATCTATCTCTCTATTAGAAACACGTCTTTGGCTGTGTCGGTGTGTGTGTGTCTGTGGATCTGCTTAATGGCAGGAGACAGGGTGGTGGTAGACCGTGGTGTGTGTGCGTTTCTGTGTATATCTGTTTCATTCTGTTTAATTATCGGCACAACATCATGGGCTGAAGGCCTGTTCTGTGTTGTACTGTTCTATGTTCCATGTAATGGCAGGAGACACAGAATAATAATCTGTTGATACATCACATGAAGGAAATTGGTGACATTGAAATGAAGCCATCATCATTAATTATGAAAAGTCCATCTGCTTGCCTCATGTCCTTTCGAGAAGGCAATGGGTCATCCTTCCTTGTTCAGATCTCTATGTGACTGCAAATCCACAGCAATGTGTTTTACTATTTACTGTCCTGTGCAACATCTGAACCAGCTACTCAGTACAAGATCGGCAAAACATGTTGGCCTGACCAGGGAAGAACAAAAGGAAAGATAGGTCCCTTACTCTGACTCTTTCCTGTATGCCTTCAGCTCATTCTCATTCAGGCAGATGACCATTCCCCATATTAAGTGCATTCTTTCTTCGTGTCTCCCTGAGCATGATGTTCATCTCCGTCGGCTTATTGGGTTACAGTGCACAGATCAGGGCCCGTGCAGCGCCCCGGTCGCTCCTAATGTACTTCTATTCATATAAAAACAAACAATAAGTCATAGACGCTCCCAGATCTGTGGGAAAACATCCGCAGGTGCTGCTGTACAACGCGTCAAAAATCATGGTTTTCAGGATTTTTCTTCAGCTGTTACTCAAAAGAGGAAATCCTTTGAGGAAGTTAAAAAAAAGAGGCTGAGGAACCTGTGCATCCAATACTCGGTGAGATACCCCGCAGTACTTCATTTCAGCCATGAGGACTCATTTTATACATTTAACTCAGTGGATAAGGCTAAACATTTTGTGGAAACTTTAAAATAGATGGATTGGCCTGAAAAATATGGTTGATGTTTGTTCTCTTTTCTATCTTTCCCCATGCTTTTCCTTCATTTTTTATTCCTTTCTTTCTCCCTAATAATTTCCTTTTTGGAAAGGGGCAAAAAGACTTTGGAATAAGTTGTTACTTTATTTTAATTACGAGGTTTTCTGTTGGGAAATCTTGTGGATGTTCTTTGTGGTTTCTCCACCTTTTTTGTTTGTTTTGCTTCTCTTTTAGTCACAAGTAGGGATGACATGAATCCAGGGATGGGTGGAGTGTTCATCCTGATTTTGACTTTTTTATCTGTTGATTTAGGGATCATCTTTTTTTTAAATTTCAGGCTTAAGGCTGGGGCACAGTCCGGGTTTGAAGGAGTTGTGAAGGAGGTGATGGGTAGGGTGAGTGCCCCCTATGAGCAGAGGGAAGAGTCTTCCATTCAAGGTTTTATAGTTGTTTTTCTTTGTAGTTTGTTTGGTAGGAATATTTGTTCATAGTTATGATAAAGTAGTTTTTGTATATATATTTTTTCAATTCTGGGAGTCTTTATTTACTTATGCTCGGCGCTTTGTAAGCAGGGTTCTCCTTCTGAGGGGTTCAAGATTGTCTGAAAGGGGATATGGCTAAGTGTCTTATTAAATGGTGCACCTGGAACAATAAGGGAAGTCATTCGCCTGTTAAAAGGGGAAAAAAAGTGTTTTCTAGCCTTAAAAGGGAAAGGGTTGATATCGTTTTGTTGCAGGAAACCCATCTTGATGTTGGGGAACACCTGAAATTACAACAGGGGGGTTATGACCGGATATTCTTTTCATCCTTTACTAAGAAAAGCAGAGGAGCGGCTGTACTTATCCAGAAAAATCTTCCATACACATTATTAGACTCAGTGAATGATGAGCAGGGACAGTTTGCGATACTTAAAGCTCTGATACATGGGAAGGAATATGACATTTTAGACGTCTACTGCTCTCCAGTGCATCCCTTTAAATCTTTGATTCGTGCTTTCTCTAATTTGAGTGCTTATGGAACACGGCACATTATTATGGGGGGAATTTAATTGTCTTTTGGATCGACAGTGGACAGGATGCTTTGTGGTCCCCCAACTATTTCTTTGGAAGACAAGCAGGTGGTTGACTTATGCGAGAAGTTGGGACTGGTGGATATTTGGAGATGTCTTCACCCTACTGGCAGGGACTTCACCTTTTTCGCAAACCCACATAAATGTCACATGAGGATTGACCTCTTTCTGGCTCCCGCGGCTCTTCTGGATTCGATTATGGGTTGTAAAATTGGGAATATAGCTATCTCTCATCACGCAGCAGTATGTTTGGAGATAAAGGCCAAGAGTGAAGGGCTAGATTTGCAGCATCCGCATTTGGGCCCTTTTCCCCTTAAGGATTCCAAATTTGAGCAATTCTTTTGGAAGGAGTTTCAGGAATTCTTGACTATCCACTCAGGCATGGCTAGTAGTCCGTCCATGCTATGGGAGACTGCTAAGGCCTTTGCTAGGGGATTAGGTATTTCCTATTTGGCTAGCCAGAAATGACAGAAGGAGGAAGAGCAGTGTCCACTTGAGATGCAGTTGAAAGCTGCGGAGGCGGCACATTTTGCATGGCTTTTGGTCACTAACCTACAGCAGATCACCGCCCTTCGGGCTGCCTTGAATTCAATACCAGCAGAAAACAGAAAGAAAGAACTTGCTTTTCCCAGACAAAGGCTATTCGAATATGGGGAAAGGCCAGGGAAGTATTTAACATATCTGACTCGGAAAAAGTGTTCTCCCCAATCCATTACTACAATCAGAGACAGCGCTGGGGTCCTTACATACGATGCTAAAAAAATTAATGGGGCTTTTCAGTGCTTTTACTTTGAATTGTATCGGTCTGAAGGTTCCGAGGACAGGATGGGTAAAATGGAGACTTTTTTTAAGAAACTTGTCCTCCCAGGGGTAAACTTGGAGCAGGCCGCTCTCATTCATGGCCACTTGACAGTTCGGGAAATGTAGGAGGCAGCAAGACAACTTCAGAGTGTGAAAGCGCTTGGCCCTGATGGTCTTCCAGGTGAGTTTTATTAGGAGTTTATAGGGATTCTGTCAGGGCCGATGTTAGAGATGTCCAATCACCCCTATATGCATGAATGCCCATCACCATTTTTGAGAGAAGCTAATATTTCCTTAATTCTTAAGAAGGGGAAGGTTCCTGAGGATTGTGCCTCTTAGGCCCATCTCCCTATTAAATTCAGATTGCGAGATTTTGTCCATGATCCTGGCGCTGAGGGTGGAAATAGTGTTGCCTCATATTATTAAAAAGGACCAAACAGGCTTTATAAAGGGCTGTAGATCTTCTCATAATATTAGAAGGTTGATGAATGTGATCCAAGTTCGTCAGCAACAATCGATTCAGGGGTTGGTGATTTCCCTAGGTGGAGAGAAAGCATTCGATTGGGTGGAATGGATGTTTTTTTTATGTCTTAGAGCAGTTTAGGTTGGGTGAAGTCTTTGCGAGGTGGTGGAGGTTTTATATCACCAATGGGGTGAAGACTGGTAATTTTATGATTGGTCGGGGTAGTTGGCAAGGCTGCCCCAGCTCACCATTGTTGTTTACGGTGGGGATAGTGCCGCTGGCAGAGGCCATTCGTCAGAACATCCACATAACCGCTCCGGAAGTGGGATCGAGGGCACACAAGATTACACTATAGGTGGATGATGTCTTTCTGTTTTAATCGAACCCGATGACCTCAGTACCTCATTCGATACAATGTATCCATTCATTTGTGTCTATTTCAGGATAGAAGATTAACTTTGCAAAATCGGAGGAAAAGCCTTGGGGAACCTTAAGGATGTGCCAGAAGTTGAAGGTAGCCCTAAGTTCCTTTTTAAGTGGTCATGGGCAGAGTTCTGGTACCTAGGCATTTTTATTACCCACAAGCTTGATCTGTTGCTCCGGACTAACTTGGTTCACTTGCTCGACAATATCAGGCGAGATCTTCAGAGATTTGAGGCTCTTCCAATTTCATGGCCAAGCCGAATATCTCTCATTAAGATGAATGTTCTTCCTCGTTTGCTTTATACCATG
The DNA here is from genome assembly GCF_020745735.1 of Hemiscyllium ocellatum. Taxonomy (NCBI): domain Eukaryota; kingdom Metazoa; phylum Chordata; class Chondrichthyes; order Orectolobiformes; family Hemiscylliidae; genus Hemiscyllium; species Hemiscyllium ocellatum. The sequence continues at coordinate 214,363 of NW_026869068.1, read as the reverse complement.
TGTATGCTCCCTATATTTTTTCCCAGGTCAATGCTGTGAAAGCTTATGGGGTGGTTTGGTTCCTTTGTCTGCTATCATGGGTGGCCCCTCATCAAACTTACTAACTTGCAGTTGCCATATGGAGGGGGAGGAGTTGATTTCCCAGACATCAGAAGGGATTAAGAAGTTCCCCGTTGTCCTGCGTGTGCGAATGGATAGGTAACGATCCAAACTCAATATGGCTGGATATTGAGGCCTCCCAAGCAAAGTTCCCTCTTATTAATCTGTTCATCATGGATAAGATGAGGACAGTTATGGACCACTTCTGGAACACCATTGTCATTATTACAGTCAGGGCTTGGAGGGCAATGCATCAGAATGATCTATGACTTCGCCATTTACACCTATACTTGGCATGCCAGGGTTCCAACCAGGGATGATGGACTCAGGGTTCAAACTATGGGCAGTGAGAGGAGTTTCTAGTTTGGGAGACTTGTTTGAGGGGGAGGTTATGATGTCTTTTGAGCAACTGAGCTGCAAATAAGGGTGCCCAGCAGAGACTTTTCCATTTTCTTCAGGTTAGGGATTTCATCCAGAAGAAGACTACCTTCTCACTAAGCACTATAAGCCCAATACATTCCACAAGCACCCTTTTGGTTAGTGCCCTCTATCATCTGCTGAGTGGCAGGGCCTGGCAGGATATTAACCGGTTATGTGAGGTCTGGGAGGAAGAGCTAGGAGTGCAGGTCTCTTCTGAAACATTGGAGAACACATGGGAGAATAGTCAAAAGATCTCAATATGTAACAGGACATATGCTGCACAGTTAAAAGTTCTGCACAGATCTCATCTGGCACCAGAACATCTGACAAAGTTTTTGAAAAAGGGCATCTTCAGTTTCCCCGAAATGTAAAATAAGTGTAAGTACTCTTACCATTGATTCTGGGCATTCCATAGGCTTTGTGTTTACTTGAGCGCTGTGGCGGGACAGATAGGGAGGGTATTGAGGACTGAAGTCAAACTAGACCAGATATCTCTCTTCTTAGGTCTACCGAATTTACCATCTTTAGACTGGCAGGGAAAGAAAGTATTTAATATTCTCGCATACTGTGCACGGAATAAAATTCCAATGAGTTGGGTGTCTGAGAACCAACCGGGCTTGCTGGGATGGCAGAAATAAATTATGGGGGACATTCGCTTGGACTTTTATTACAAACATGGTGCAGCACACAACAGCCCATTTTGATAAGGCATGGCAGCACTACTAGAGTTATTTGGAAACGGATTTGCCAGTTGTCTTAATTATGGTGTTTGTTTAACCAGAATGGTTAGATTTGTTAAACCCTGGGCCCTGGAGGAGGGTCTCCTGAGTTAATATGGACATATATACAATGCTCCTGTTCCTCTGTTTGGGAGCTTTGCGCCAAGCATAACTGTTTCGTATTTTGTGATTTATTTCTTATCCTTTGGTGTTGCTTTGCAGTGTTAGGGTTTGTTTTATATTAGAGGGTAGATTAATAGTTAGGAGACAATTGTTGCATTGTAATTTGTGTTTTTTTTTATTATACTGATAATTGTTATTGATTGCATTTTACAATAAGTTTATATGTTTGTAAAGTTAAAAAATTGCTAATAAATATATTTACCAAAATAAAGGAAAAATCTTGCCGGAGTTATGCTGAAAGATATTTGAATTTTGGAGAGACTAGAATATGTTACGTGCCAGTGATGTTAGGAGCAGGAAGGTAGTACAGAAAAAAATCAACCTGGCTAAAGATCTGTTTGGGGAGACAGCACATCTGATATGTGGATCATTGGGATTTCCGGGTCAGTAGGTCTTACACAAGGAGGACAGGATGGACCTGAACTGGCATCAATCTCCGACATGTGGATCATTGGAATTCCCGAGTCGGTAGGATATACACAAGAAAGATGGATGGACATGAACTGGCAGCAATGTCCGACATGTGGATCATTGAGTTTCCTGGTCGGTAGGATCTACGCAAGATTCTAGATTAGAGAGGTGCTGGAAAAGCACAGCAGTTCAGGCAGCATCCGACGAGCAGGAAAATCTACGTTTCAGGCAAAATCCCATTATCAGGAATAGAGGCAGAGTCCCTGCGGGGTGGAGAGATAAATGAGATGAGGGTGCGGTTGGGGAGAAAGAATCAGACAGTACAATAGTTGAATGGGGGTGGGGATGGAGGTGATAGGTCAGGGAGGAGGGTGGGGGAAGGTGGAAAAGCGTACAATCGGTGAATGGGGATTGGCATGGAAGTGATAGGTCAAAGAGGAGGGTGGGGAAAGGTAGAAAAGAGTACAATGGGTGAATAGGGTGGGGATGAAGGTCAAAGAGGAAGGTGGAGTGGATAGGTGGAAATAAATATAGGCAGATAGGGCAAGTCATGGGGACAGTGCTGAGCTGGAAGTTTGGAACTGGGGTGAGGTGGGGGAAAGGGAAATGAGGAAACTGTTGAAGTCCACACTGATGCCCTGGGATTGAAGTGTTCCGAGGTGGAAGATGAGGCATTCTTCTTACAGGCGTCGGGTGGTGAGGGAGCGGCGGTGAAGGAGGCCGAGGACGCCCATGTCTTCGGCTGAGTGGGAGGGGGAGTTGAAATGTTTGGCCACAGGGCGGTGTGGTTGATTGATGCAGGTCTCCCAAAAATGTTCCCTGAAGCGCTCTGCGAGGAGGGGTCAAGTCCCCCCAAAGTAGAGGAGACCGCATCAGGAGCAATGGATACAATAAATTATATTGGTGGATGTGCAGGTAAAACTGTGATGGATGTGGAAGGTTCCTTTGGGGCCTTGGATGGAGGTGAGGGAGGAGGTGTGGGCACAGGATTTGCAATTCCTGCGGTGGCAGAGGAAGGTGCCAGGGTTGTTGGGGGGTGTGGACATGGTCTTTGCGGAAGACGGAAAGGGATGGGGAGGGAAATGTATCCCTGGTGGTGAGGTCCGTTTTTAGGTGGTGGAAATGTCGTCGAATGATTCGGTTTATGCGAAGTTTATTAGGGTGGAAGGTGAGCACCACGAGGGTTCTGTCCTTTTTACAGTTGGAGGAGTGGGGTCTCAGGGCGGAGGTGTGGGATGTGGACGAGATGCGTTGGAGGGCATCTTTAACCAAGTGGGATGGGAAATTGCTGTCTCGAAAGAAGGAGGCCATTTGGTGTGTTCTGTGGTGGAACAAGTCCTGCTGGGAGCACATGCGGCAGAGGCGGAGGAACTGGGAATGCAGGATGGCATTTTTGCAGAAAGTAGGATGGGAAGAGGTGTAATCCAGGTGGCTGTGGGAGTGGGATTGTTTGTACCACTCTAATCTAGAATCTGTTTTCCAGCATCTGCAGTCCTTGTATTAACCTAGGATCTACACAAGAAGAATGGGATGGACCTGAACTGACAGCAATTTCCTGGCAGACAGGTTTGCTATTGTAACTCAGGAGGTTTTAAATTAGTGTGGTTAGGAGTGGGGGTGGGGAGGGGAGAAGGGAGATAAGACCAGAGCAGAAGTTCGACAATAAGTGACTGAGGAGGAATTGGAGACTAAAACCAGTGCAGCTAAGACCAGCAGAGGGCACTAAACACAATGCGACTTGCAACCTGAAGTGTGATTAGTTTCATATGGGGAATCTAGCATGTCAGAACTTGGAGCTTGGGTGAGTACATATAATGACAATGTTCATATTACAGAGATTTCTTGAGCGAGGGACAAGAGAACAATAAATCCAGTGGGTCCAGAAATAGTTGTTGAATGTGCAGTGAGTGGCTGGAGACAGTTGTTTAAAGTTTCTTCATGACCAACAAATGAAGCACAAGTTGCAGAGAGGAGACACTCTATAAATAGACCAGAGGCGTCTTTTTTTTTCAACCCACGCCAAACTGTGTGTGACAATTGAGAGGGACAGAAGAAGATCCTGTATTAATGTGGATCAGTTATTTCCAGCAAGTGGCCTCCATCTACTCCTGTGCAGGAGCTGTGAGGGGCAGAATGGAATATAGGAAACCGGACTGAGGAGCAGGTGTGGGCCATTAGGCACTTTGTCTTGGCTCTGCCTCGCACTAAGATCGTAACTAATCTGATTGTGGTCTCAGCAGTACTTCTTCTGTACGTGCACTATTTTCCTACATTCACTTCTCTCTCAAATATTTAACAGATACAACTTTGAATAAATGTAAGTATCCAGGTGCCGCAAACTTCCCGGGAAAGGAATTCCCACCTGAACAGCCCTTTTAGAATTTGTAATTCGTGCTCCAATCGGTGTTGCAGGGTCAGTGTTTCCTTTTACAGTCACACTGCTCCACTGTTTTACAACAGATTTCAAAGTTTAGTGATATGGCTAATGTTAGCCTGGCTCATCTTCTACAAAAATGTAAAACACACACACACATCATAAGACAAAACAGAAATATGAAAGCTTTCCAGAGTTTCATAATAGTTGAACTCATAACAAGTGAATAGATGATAGACTGTCTCAAATATTATTCTGTCCCTTGAAGTTATTAGATTAGATTCCCTACAGTGTGGAAACAGGCCCTTCGGCCCAATAAGTCCACACCGATGCTCCAAAGATGAACCCACCCAGTGCCATTTCCCCCTGGCTAGTGCACCGAAACCGATGGGCAATTTAGCATGGCTAATTCACCTGAACCTGCACATTTTTGGACCTGTGAGAGGAAACCGCAGCACCCAAAGGAAACCCACGCATACATGGGGAGAGTATTCAAACTCACACAGACAGTCGCCTAAGGCTTGAATCAAACCTGGGACCCTGGTGCTGTGGGGCAGTAGTGCTAACCACTGAGCCGCTGTGTCACCCATCCTGCTCAGAGAAGTTACTTATGATGTGACTTCTCCCCAGAATAGTTGGAGTTAGCTGAATGCCCTTTGCTTCAGAGGGTAGGGTGATTCCAATGAATCTCTCATCAGAGATTCTCCACGACTCAGCAGGTAGAGGTAAGTCAGACATTTACTGTTGTCAGGTGTAAACAAAAGACAGAGGGATCAATCAGCTGCTGCTTCTCAGGCAGGGAACATTGTTCTCCCTCTCTGTGTTGAAACAAGCAATCATGCAAACTGAACACCAAACTGGACCGCTTGCGCTCGTTATGAACATTCTCTGGAATGGATCATCATGGACAATATGCAAGAACATCATTGCTGTTGTTATACACAGTGCCTTTCTTTTGCAAACGAGAAAATTATTGCTTTATAATTTGTTGATATGTTAGTATGCATTTGCTTAATTTTGAAAAATCATTTGATGTTTTCATAATATCTGTGCTAAAATCAATACATTTTATTCTTAAAATTTATTCCATAGTTTTTGTCTCACTGAGCAGTGAAAATATGTATCCAGCTGATTGTTCTCAGAATCGTGTATTTTTCAAAAAGATTTCTCATCTAAGACCAAAACTGATAATGTTTCAGAACAAAAGGCCTTCATTCCAGGAAAGTGTGAAAAAATCATTGTTGATAAACTTCTGAAGCTTTTCTTTAAGGTTAAGGGATCAAAACTGCACACAATGTGCCAGATGTGGTCATAGCAACGCCCTGTACAGATGTAGACTCGAAAAATGTGATGCTGGAAAAGCACAACAGGCCAGGCAGCAGCCAACGAACAGGAGACTCGATGTTTTAGGCATATTCCTGATGAAGGACTTATACCCGTGAAGCCAATTCTCCTGCTCCTCGGATGTTGCCTGATTGGCTGTGCTTTTCCAGCCTCACACTGTTCGACTCTGATCTCCAGCAACTGCACTCTTCACTTTTACCGGTACAGATGTAGTAAAACATTCCTGATGAAACTTGGTACCCTTTGCCAGAAACACAATCATTCCACTTATCTTCCATACGGCAAGTGCAGACTAACTACATATGATTTGAGTAGCAGGATCATGAATACCGTCTGTATCACAGAGTTCTGCAATCTCTCTCCACTTATATTGTTTACCATTGTTTTTTTCGTTCCATCCAAAATAGACAACTCACATTATGCTATATCTGGTGAAGGTTTGCTCACGAGCCTCCCTTTTCCTATATCACATTGATGACACACGACCTCCATTTGATGACATACTGGATGACCAGCTTGGTGTTTGAGCTAATTGGGCTTTAATATACTCAGCCCCTTCCTCCAGATCTTTGATACAGATATTGATCGTTCATTATTCCATAGTGATCTCTGAGGCACTCCACCAGTTCCAGCTTTGAACGTGAAAATAAGCATTTACATCTACTCTCTATTTCCTGTTGGCAACAGCTTCTTGTGAAGCAGCTCAGATGTTTACATGGCGTCCTGTGCAGTAAAATGTACTCAATGAGCTAAAATGATTAATTCTATTTTCCTCGTTAAATAGGCAGAATGGTCTTCTCCAGACTCATGCTAACGATAATGACTGGCTGAAAGACGTGGCCCTTTGTCACAGTTTCGAGGGATGGATGGATGGCACAATACATGGGCTAATGGCAGCAGTATATCCCTGTAACAGCATCGAGAGTAGTTTGAGAGAACAACACATGGGGTAGGGGCAGCAGTATATCTCTGTAATGGCATCAAACGTGGATTACAAGAACAACACATGGCGTAGGTACAACAGCATGTCTCTGTAACAGACACGAGGGTGGATTGAGGCAACAACACATGGGGTAGAGGCAGCAAATGGTCATTCGGCACCACCAGTCAGAATGCTCATGACTGATCCTAGTGTGTTTGACCATCCATCTCCTGCCTGTTCGCAATGAATATTGACTCTCCTATCCAGCAAAGATCAGCCGAGCTCAGTCTTGAATATCTTCAAAAACCGAGTCTTCACTGCTCCCTGAAGATGGGGACCCTGCAGACAGTACAACACTAAAGTGAAAGGGGCGACCTTATTTCAGTGTGAGACCTGTTATTTTAAACTGTGTTCACCTCACACGAAATCGCCACCTCTTTTGAAACATAAGGACAGAATAATTAGGCATAGACATAAACCATCTAGTCCTCTAAACCTGTCCAATAGGACCACTGACTCTTTTCAATCAAATATGTACTAAACTGATTCTGTGCTCCTGTCCCAGGAAGAGAATGACTGATAGCATGACACCACACAAGCATTAAAAACGCAGAATTAGGACATTCGGCCCATCGACTCTGAATGCCATTTAATACTGGCTTGGAGATTTCTCAACATCATTCTCCTGACTACTCTCTGTTACTCTTGACGTGATTATTCATCAAAAATCTACCTATGTCTGACTTGTAAGCAGTAGTATCTGTGTCTCTGTGCGTCCGTATGTGCACTTGCGTGTGTTTGTTCATGTGTCTGTGTGTTTGTGTATTTATGTGCTGACATCGGCTCATCTGTGTATTAGCCTCTGCGTTTTACTTGTGCTTGTGTTCTATTTGTGTGTGACTGGCTATGTCTCCGTATGCCATTACCTGTGCGCGGTTCTATCTCCGTGTATGTACTGTGAGTGTCAGTATATTAGCGTGTTTACTTAGGTCTCTGAATATTTCTGTGTCTGCATCTCTGTGAAATGAGATGTTTGTTGTTTTGGCAGGGAGAAAATTGTGAGAACAGACAGAGTGGTTAAAGTGTGAATTGCCCTTCACTGAACATTGTTATTTACTCAGTTGGAGGGACATGGATGTCACGGAATCTCCATACAACACGTCCCGGTCCACTCCGGCTCATACCAGGGTCCTCTGCACATGGCGAGGCGGGGGTTGGAGGAGGGATCAGATATCGGGTGCTTCACCATCTGGCTTGGCCCTTTCTCTCCCATTACAGACCGATTCTCCTGGAATGGGAGAAAGGGGGGAAGGGAGGGATGGTGGGAGTGTGTGGCCCTGTTCTTAGAGCTGGTGTATGTGGAGGGGGAGGGGGAATGGTGAGGTGTCCGGAGGGAGTCAGTCCACAGTGTTGTATCCATGCAGGGTTATTAGTTTTGGGAGTATAGTGGAGGAAGAGAGAGTGCGTGGGTGGGGGGGGGGTGGGGGGTCGGGTGGGCGAAGGTGCTGAATTCTATAGTGAGAGTGTTTCGTGCGTGAGCCTTATTTGGAGATAGGGTGTGAGCCATGTTAGGGGGTAGGTGCTATAACAGGTTGTGAGTGTGAGTGTGAGTATGAGTGTGAGTGTGAGTGTGAGTGTGAGGGAGCAGAGACAGTACGGTAACAGTTAACCTGACAGAGTGGGGAGGATATTGATGCTTGTCCTTTGATGCTGGTCATTTCTTCAGATCATGTCAGAGTCGAGGTGACCCTCCCCGAATGTCTTGTCCAAGTCTATCACTAATGACGCCACAGACCCTGTCCCTCAGATTCCACAGAATCAGTTTGGGTGGATCTTACAAATAGGAAGGAGAAGCAAGCATTGGTTTTATGTATCTAAACCAATGCTCTTGTGCAAATTCTGTGCATTGTATACTCTAGAAATTAGAGCTGCAAATATTGTGGGTGCTGCAGTATTACTGCATGATCTCAAATTGCATCTAAACTGTGTTAACTAAGTGACTGCTAATGTCGTGAAAAATAAATTCCATAAGCGTATAACAGGTTGGTTGAAGATTATATTCTGACTCAAACAAGACAGCAGGTTATTTTGGATTTGGAGCTGTGTGGTGAGAAGGAATCATTTGTAACCTTGCTCTGAGGACTAGAGACGTTTAGATGTTGTATTCTACACGGCGCCTGCATACAATACAGAACGTTTGAGCACGAAGTGGTAGACACGCAATAGCTGTTAGAGTCATAGAACCATGGAGCCCTGCAGCTTGGACACAGGCCCTTTGTACCAAAATGGTCCATACCGACCAAAATGTCCATCCTGCTCATTCCATTTCCCTGTCCTTGCTCTCTATTCTTCTAACGCTTTCATATCTGCGTATTTGTCCAAAAGCCTTTTGAATGTTGTTGATGTGCATCCCTCAACCAAACCATTGTCTGCTAATTTCATATGTGTACCAACCTCTGCATAAAAAAGTTGGCGCTCAGGATCCTTTTATTCTTTCACCTCTAACCTGATGTCCTGTTATCCTTGATTGCTAAAACTGACAAAACGAATGAGTGCATTCACCTTATCCATGCATCTCATGATTTTATACTTTTCTATACGATTTCCCCTCAGTTTCTTACACTCAAAGGAAAATGTTCTGGCCGGTCCAAACTCTCACTACAACTCAGACCGTCGAGTACAGGCAATTTCTTTTGTCCTCTTTCCGGTGTAATCACATCCTTCCTATGGCAAATTGAACAAAACCGAACACAATACTCCAAGTGCATGCCTCACCAGCGTCCTGTCCAACTGCAATATAACTCGCCAACTTCTATACTCAATGTCCTGACTGATGAAGGTCAGTGTGCCAAAAGCCTTTTTCACTGCCCTGAATACGTACAACTACTTTCAGAGAACCATGGACCTGAGATCCAAGGTCCATTTGTTCCTCTACCCTCCTTCAGGGTCTAACATTCACCACGAAACTCCAACCTGGATTTGACTTTCCAAAATGAAACACCCCACATATATCTATATTAATCTTTATTTGCCATTTCTCGGCCCACTTCCCCAGCTGATAAAGGTCCTACTGCAATTTCTGATAACCTTTCTCACTTTTCACAGTACTGCCTATTTTATTGTCATCATCCTAATTACTAATCATGCTTTGCACATTCTCATCCAAAATCATTGATACAGATAACAAACACTAATATGCCCATCACCGAGCCCTGAGACATTTCACTCGTCACAGGCCTCAAATCCAACAAGCATCCTTTCAGTATTAACCTCTGCTTTCTCCCATCAAGCCAATTGAGTATCCAATTTGCCAGATCCCCCTGAATTCCATGCCATCGAACCTTTCAGAGCAGCCTATTATGTGGAATCTTACCAAAGGCCTGTCTTAAATCTAGGTAGACTGCTTCTACCACCCTACCACCTTTTGAGGTCCCTTCCTCAAAAGAACGCTAAAGAATTGTGAGCCATGATATCCTCTGCACAAAGTAGTGCTGACTGCTCTGTATGATACCGTGTCTTTTCAAATGCATGCATATGTTATCTCTCAGAACCTTCTCAAGGAAATTACATGTCACAGTTGTTAAGCTAAGTGGTCTATAGTTCACAGGTTCTTCTTCGCAGCCCTCCTTGAACAAGGGCACAACCTTCACGACCCTCTAGTATTCTGGGACCTCCCCCCGTGGACAGCGGTGATGCAAAAAGATCAGCCAGGGCTCCCGCAATATCTTCTCTCGCCTCTTGCTGTGTTCTTGGATACACCTGTTCAGGACCAGGACATCTAGAGAAAACCTACAATGTCTGAAAAATATGTCTATGTTTTTAAGGTAGAATCACCAAAGGAAGGGCAAATGATTTCATGAAGGTTAACATAATAAATTAAAGATTATATTAATCTTAGGAAGTGAGCTCAGAAGAATTTTAGACATTGTGGCAACCAGAGAAGTCTCAGAAATTTGTTTGTGTAGAGATTGCATATTCTCCCGTGTCTGCGTGGGGTTCCTCCCACAGTCCAAAGAATTACAGGTTAAGTGAATTGGCCATGCTTATTTGTGCAAAGTGTTCAGGGATGTGTAGATAGGTCGCAAAATGTAGAATTGGATGGGAATGGATCTGGGTGGTTACTCTTCGGACGGGCAGGGTGGACTTGCTGGGCCCAAGGGCCTTTTATGCACTGTGGGCTTTTAATGATTGTGTGAAAGAAGAACACAAAGACTACATAAATCTACAATCTGTATTGCATAGAAAACAAAATAAAAGCAGGGTCAAATGTGGAATTTGTAATCAGGAGAGGGGAGGTTATTGAGGAGAACAGGGAAAATGGCCAAGAAAATAACCAGTTCCTTTGCATCTGTCATCAAGGAGGGAGATCCATAAAATCGCTGAGTAATACCAAATTAACACATGGAACTTGTGGAACTAAAGACAGAAATTCAATTCATATCAGTACCAAGGTAGTAGTTGAAGGCTAGCATAGTAGTATTGTAGCTGGATTGAGCATTGCTAAGTCTGATGAGCCAGTTGTACTTCGTATTGAAATATTAGAAATAAATCAGCAATAGATGCATTAATTGTGCTGTCGATGAATGTTTTATTTTCCTGTACATTCTACAGAGGCTGGAACTTAGTAAATGTGTTCCAAGCATTGGAGATAAATGGAAGGGATTCAAGCATCTGCAAAGGGAAGAAGAGATAGTGTGGAGAACTGCAGACCAATTAACTTGACATCTGTCAGTAAACTGATGGAACCTATTATGTAG
>NW_026869068.1:114369-203121 GCF_020745735.1 Hemiscyllium ocellatum | reverse complement strand
TTTACAATTGTATTTTCCAGATCACCCAAACCGGATGGGCAGTCTTTCATGACTGAATGGTCTTACGTTTTCCTGTGTACTAGGTTGTAGCAGTAAAGGGGGACATCAACTGTTCCTGTCTGGCAGTTTTGAGGGTTGAATTGAACGCAGAGATAAGGGACTGAGTTGGTCATTAGACACTTTGAGGCTTCTCCAACAGACACTAAGATTGTTGCTGATCAGGTTGTGTCTCAGCTCCACCTTCCTGTCTGTATCCCATATTGACGTCTCTACTAACTCAGCTTTGTATAAATGTAAACAATGAGAATGTCAAACTTCTACTGGGGTAGAGAATTTCCACTTGAAAATCCTTTTAGAATTTTCCCCATCTCTCTGATAGAATCAGAGAGTCATACATCATGGAAAGAGATTCCTTTATTCCAACTTACCCATGCCCAACCATTATCCCAAACTTATCTTTCCCATTTTCCATCATTTTCTCCAGATCCCTCTGAACCTATCCCTATGACCTATCCATATGTATTTAAATGTGTAATTGGACCCGCTGTCAACATTTTCTCTGACAGCACTTTCTATACACGCACCATCTTCTGCATGAAAATGAAACTGCTAAGGTCCACTCTAAATCTTTCCCCCAAACCTTCAACCTATGCTGTATAGTTCTGGACTCGCTACCCTGGGAAAAATACATTGGTCATTCAGATTATTTCATGTCACCATTCATCCTCCGCCAGTTCAGGGGAAGAGGCCTCAACTTATTCATCCTCTGCATGACTGGAAATGAAAGTCTCTGCAATGTCAACTTGAAAGAACTTTGTCCAAATATTACTGGAACTCATGATAAAAGGAAAACTGAGAGTTTGGCACAAATGTTATCCTACTTGTAGAGTCAGAGAATCCTACAGCATGAAGACAGGCCCTTTGATCCATACTGGTCTCTGCTGACATAAATTTCCATCCACGCAAAACCTATTTCTCTGCACTTGGCCCATATGCTTCTGAACCTTTCCTATCCATGCATTTGTCGAAATGCCCTTTAAGCGTTGTTAATGCAAATGCCTGGACTACTTCCACTGACAGTTCATTCCATATACGTACTACCTTCTGTGTAAAGTTTGCCTCTCTTGGTCTCTTTTATTTTTTCACCACTAAACGTAAACTGATGCACTCCAGTCCTCGATTCCAAAACTCTGGGAAAAAGAAAGACTGAGTTCATTCAGTATATGCCTCTCATGATGTTGTACAGTTTTTTTTAAGAACCCACCCCACCGCTCCCACCCTTTCAATCTCCTTTACTCTAAAGAAAACTGTTCTTCCTTGTCCAACCTCTCTCTGTAACTCAGGCTGTTGGGTCATATGAACATCCTTGTATATTTCGTCTGCAATCTTTCCAGTTAATGAAATCCTTCCAACAGCAAAGTGACCAAACCTGAACACAACACTGCAGGTGTGGCCTGGTCCTGAAACTTGCAACATAACTTCCCAAACTGCTATACTCAATGCACTGACTGATGAATGCCAGTGTGCCAAAAACCTTCTTCACTTCCCTGTCTCCCTGTGACTTTACTTTCAGAGAACCATGCACCTGAATTCCAAAGTCCTTCTGTTCCATTACACTATTTAACGTCATACAATTCAAAATGAAATTCCTGCCTTGATTTGACTTTCCAAAATGTAAAACTCACACTTATCTATATTAAACTACGTTTCCCTATTTCTCAGCCCACTTCCCCAGCTAATCATGGTCCTGCTGCAATTTCTGAAAACTTCCCTCACTGTCATCAGCAAATTATGTTAGGCTTACTGGTCTATACTTCCCAGGTATTTCTTTCCTTCCCTTCTTGAATAAGGGCACAGCATTCGCTACCACCCAGTCAGCTGGGACCTCACCTGTGGCTAATGATGATGCCAAAATAGCAGCCAGGGTCCTGTAGTGTCTTCTGTAGCTTCCTGCTGTGTTCTTTGATACATCTGATCAGAACCAAGATTTCTATTCACCTTCCTACATTCTAATACATCCAACCCATCCTCTGCTGTGATATGGACTGTCCCCAAGATATCACCTTCGAGTAAAAAATGAGGTCTGCAGATGCGGAGATCACAGCTGCAAATGTGTTGCTGGTCAAAGCAACAGAAGGTTAGGCAGCATCTATTCCTGAGATGCTGCCTAACCTGCTGTGCTTTGACCAGCAACACATTTGCAACCCAAGATATCACCACTAACTTCCCTAAGCTCCCACACCAAGTCTTCAAGTATTTCTTCACGTTAAACACAGAGGAGAAATATTCATTGAGAACCTTGAGAATTTCCTGAAGTTCCACATATACGTATCCACTTTGGTCCTTGAAGGGTCATATTCACACTGCGGTTATTTTCTTTTCTTAAATATACTTAAACACCCTGTTTGGATTCATCCTGATCTTCTCAGCCAATGCTATCTCGTGCCATCTTTTCGCCCTCTTGAGATCCTTCTTCAGTAAATTCCTGTATCCCTGTATATCTCCAGGGTTTCCTTTGATCCCATCTGCCTGGACCTGAGCCACACCTCATCAATATTTATTGCCTTCCAGGGCTCCCTCCTCATGTCAACCTTGTCCTTCACCCTCATAGGAACATATAAACCTTGAACTCCAGCCATCTCACTTTTCAAGGCCTCCCAGTTGTTGAGGTCCTTTCGCCTGCAATAAAATTGCTCTGAATAACCTCTGCAAGTTCCTGTCTAATTCCATCAACATTGACCTTGCCCCAAGTTAGAACTTGCACTGTGTACCGGTTTGCCTCTCTCCATAACTGTTTAAAGATTAATAGAACTATAGTCACCCCCCATCACCTGTCCCGCTCTATTTCCCAAGAGTAGGTTGAGTTTGCCAATTCCCGAACAGGACCTACTCCATACTGCATGATGAAAGTTTTCTAAACACACATAATACGTTCACCCCATCTAAGGACTTAGTTATTTGTCAGTCCCAGTCTATATTCATAAAATTAAAATCTACTATGAGAATTCTATTGCCCCTGCAAGTGTCCCAATCTCTGTACATATTTTTGTTTCTCTAACCCCATTGACTATTTGGAGGTCTATAGTACAACCCCAATAATGTCATCATCCCCTTCGTATTTCTTAGCTCCACACACAAAGCCACAATGGATGATCGTCCAGGTATTTTATCTCTGATCACTGCTGTGATACTCGCCTTAATCAAAAATGCAATTCACCCTCCGCTCCTTCCACCACCACTATCCCACCTAAAGCAGCTGTACCCTGGTGCATTAAGCTGCCAATCCTATCTCTCCCTTAGCCATTTTCCGTAATGGCTATAATATCCCAGTCCTCCGTACGTATCCATGTACTGAGTTCATCGACAAGGAAGCCGTCTTGCATTGTAACAGATGCAATTTAATCCAACAGGCATTCCTTGCTCTCTGTCATGTTCCAGCCTGACCTGTCTCTTCACTTTACTGTTTCTAATTACTGCATCTCCTTCCAGCCTCACACTTGCCACCCTGCTGTTGATGATCCCATACCACCCCCAAACCCAGCCAATCTAGTTTAAAGCCTCCCTTGTAGCACTAGCAATTCTTCCTGCCAGGATATTGCCCCCTCCCTCCAGTTCAGGTATAACGTGTCCCCCTTGAACAGGTCACCTCTGCGCCACAAAACTTCTTAATAATCTAAAGGTCTATATCCCTACCCTGTCCAAATTCTTTAGCCACGCATTCATCTGCCATAACGACCTGTGCTTACCCTCACTAGCACATAGCACTGGACGTAAACCGAAGATTACCACTGCCATCGTCCTGGCTTTTATCCTTTTTCCTAGCTCTCTGTAATCACTCTGCAGGACCTCTTCACTATTTCTACCTCTGTCATTTTGTACCAACATGCACAATGACTTCTGGCTGCTCCCCCAACCCGGTGAGAACGTTCTGCAGCCGCTCTGAGACATCCTGGACCCCTGGGACGTGGGAGGAAACACACCATCCTGGATTCCCTTTGCAGTCACAGAATTCCTGTCTGTTCCCCTCACTGTCGAGTCTGAATAATTACTTCTGAGTTATTCTGCTCGCACAACTTTCTGATAATGGGATTTCTTCCTGAAACAGTTGGATTTGGCTAAATCCCCTTTGATTCAAGCAGGTGGGGAGTTTTCAAAGAATCCTCATCATGAATCCTCCATGAGTGAGTAAACCGACTGGTTTTTTTTTAGCTCGCACGTATCGCTGTGAAGAGGGACAGGGAAAGAGAAATGGAGGAACAGACTGTTCTTTCTCAGGTAGATTACATTTTTCCATCCTAAGTTGAATCAATAATGTTATCAGAACTCAGACTGGACTATGTGTGCTCTCCTTGAACATTGTCTGAACATTATGGCTCCATCACATCCCCGATCCACGCAGGTGCATCATTGCTGCTGTCGTGCACAGACTCATTTCATTAACAAATAATGACCCATTTTTGATTCGAAGATGTTTTTTATATGTACCCGCGTAATATAAAAATAAAATGTTTAATGTATTCACAAATTAAAATGAATGTATTACCTTAAACCAATACAGAAATTTCTGGAAAAGCCTAGCAGGTCTACCAGCATGTCTGAAAAGAAATGAGACTTAACATTTCTGGTCCAGCGACCTTACCTCAGAACCTAGCTTATTCTCAAATTACATCCCCAGATTTTTCTCCCACGCAAGAGGAAATATCCATCAGGTATCCACCAGCTACTCGCTGCTCATGATCGTATATGGTCCATAAGAACATCTCTCATTCTCAGGCCAAAACTGTTAATCCTTCATGACATAATGTGTACATCACTAGGCTGAGTAAAGAGAAACATCTTTGAAAAATTTGAAAACCGTTTAGCTTTTTTTCATTTTTGGAGATCATAACTTCAAACAATACATCAGATGTGCCTCAGCAATGCCCTGTACGGATGTAGGAAAACATCGCTAAGATCAAAGCCGACCCCCTTGCAGGAAACAGCATCGTTCCGTTTCCATTCCAATCAGTTTCTGCATCTTCACAGTAACTTGATGTGCTTCATGTGCTAATACACACAAATCCCTCTGTACCACCAAGTTCTGCATTTTCTCTCCATTTAAATTATTTGCTGCTGTTTTGCCATTTTCCCAAAACACAAAATTCCAGTCACCCACATCGTACTGATATTCATTTTCTCGCAAGTTTACTCACTGCCCTCCCCTATCTGTATCCTATTGCGGACGCTCTGCCTCCACTTGACATCTTATTGAATGTTTATCCTGGTGTTTGAACAAACTGAGCTCCAATATATTCAGCCTCTTCATTCAAGGCATTAAACTAGAGTGTATACTGTTGATAACCTCACACTGATCCTTGAAAAATTCTACTAGTTACAGCTTTCCAACCTGAAAACAAGTAATTATCCCAAATCTGTATTCCAGGTTAGCTAACCAGGGCGCCGCTGTTCCTGTGTAACTGCCCAGAAAGGTTGTATGGTCTTCTGCTGTGCGGTGTAATTTTGTCAATGAGTTGAATGACTATATTCTATTCCTGTGTAACTCCATAGAGGGACAGAATTGCCTCCTCCTGACTCATTATAACGGTTCTAACTGGCTGAAACGAGTCATCCTCTCTCTCTCTGTAACAGCCGCGAGATGTGAACTGGGAGGTTCACATGTGGGATACGAGCAGCAGTAGGCCATTCGGCCCCTCCAGCCTGCTTCATAATTTAGAAGCATCATAGCTGGTCCACCACCTTCCTGTCAGTTCTCACTAAATATTGACTCTTCTGTCCATCAAAGATCACTTAAGGTCAGCCTTGAATATCTTCAATGACCCAGTCTTCACTGTTCCCTGGGGATGACAGAGCTATAGGTCGCACAGTCTGAATGAGAATGGAACAACGTTATCTCAAATGTTAATGGGAGACCCCGTAATTTGAAAGTGTGTTTACCTCACAGCAAGTTATCTCCTCTTTTCAGAAATAAGGGCAAAACAGATGGGAGGAGTCATAGACCATTCAGCCCCTCAAACCTATCCCACAGTCCCATTGAATGTCCAGTAAAATATTTATTAATGTCAGTCTCCACTGTACCATTGGGAAAATATTCCTGGCATCTTAAGACCATACAGCAGAGGAAATGGAAATGTGGCCATTTCACCCATTAACTCTACTTTGCTGTTCGGTGCTGCCTGACATGTTTCTCAACACAATTCTCTCGCCTTTCACTGTAACTCTGGATCCATGTTTTAATGAAAAACTATCTATCTCTCTATTAGAAACACGTCTTTGGCTGTGTCGGTGTGTCTGTGTCTGTGGATCTGCTTAATGGCAGGAGACAGGGTGGTGGTAGACCGTGGTGTGTGTGCGTTTCTGTGTATATCTGTTTCATTCTGTTTTATTATCGGCACAACATCATGGGCTGAAGGCCTGTTCTGTGTTGTACTGTTCTATGTTCCATGTAATGGCAGGAGACACAGAATAATAATCTGTTGATACATCACATGAAGGAAATTGGTGACATTGAAATGAAGCCATCATCATTAATTATGAAAAGTCCATCTGCTTGCCTCATGTCCTTTCGAGAAGGCAATGGGTCATCCTTCCTTGTTCAGATCTCTATGTGACTGCAAATCCACAGCAATGTGTTTTACTATTTACTGTCCTGTGCAACATCTGAACCAGCTACTCAGTACAAGATCGGCAAAACATGTTGGCCTGACCAGGGAAGAACAAAAGGAACGATAGGTCCCTTCCTCTGACTCTTTCCTGTATACCTTCAGCTCATTCTCATTCAGGCAGATGACCATTCCCCATATTAAGTGCACTCTTTCTTCGTGTCTCCCTGAGCACGATGTTCATCTCCGTCGGCTTATTGGGTTACAGTGCACAGATCAGGGCCCGTGCAGCGCCCCGGTCGCTCCTAATGTACTTCTATTCATATAAAAACAAACAATAAGTCATAGACGCTCCCAGATCTGTGGGAAAACATCCGCAGGTGCTGCTGTACAAGGGGTCAAAAATCATGTTTTTCCAGGATTTTTCTTCAGCTGTTACTCAAAAGAGGAAATCCTTTGAGGAAGTTAAAAAAAAGAGGCTGAGGAACCTGTGCATCCAATACTCGGTGAGATACCCCGCAGTACTTCATTTCAGCCATGAGGACTCATTTTATACATTTAACTCAGTGGATAAGGCTAAAAATTTTGTGGACACTTTAAAATAGATGGATTGGCCTGAAAAATATGGTTGATGTTTGTTCTCTTTTCTATCTTTCCCCATGCTTTTTCTTCCTTTTTTATTCCTTTCTTTCTCCCTAATAATTTCCTTTTTGGAAAGGGGCAAAAAGACTTTGGAATAAGTTGTTACTTTATTTTAATTACGAGGTTTTCTGATGGGAAATCTTGTGGATGTTCTTTGTGGTCTCTCCCCCTTTTTTGTTTGTTTTGCTTCTCTTTTAGTCACAAGTAGGGATGACATGAATCCAGGGATGGGTGGAGTGTTCATCCTGATTTTGACTTTTTTTTCTGTTGATTTAGGGATCATCTTTTTTTTTAAATTTCAGGCTTAAGGCTGGGGCACAGTCCGGGTTTGAAGGAGTTGTGAAGGAGGTGATGGGTAGGGTGAGTCCCCCCTATGAGCAGGGGGAAGAGTCTTCCATTCAAGGTTTTATAGTTGTTTTTCTTTGTAGTTTGTTTGGTAGGAATATTTGTTCATAGTTATGATAAAGTAGTTTTTGTATATATATTTTTTCAATTCTGGGAGTCTTTATTTACTTATGCTCGGCGCTTTGTAAGCAGGGTTCTCCTTCTGAGGGGTTCAAGATTGTCTGAAAGGGGATATGGCTAAGTGTCTTATTAAATAGTGCACCTGGAACAATAAGGGAAGTCATTCGCCTGTTAAAAGGGGAAAAAAAGTGTTTTCTAGCCTTAAAAGGGAAAGGGTTGATATCGCTGTGTTGCAGGAAACCCATCTTGATGTTGGGGAACACCTGAAATTACAACAGGGGGGTTATGACAGGATATTCTTTTCATCCTTTACTAAGAAAAGCAGAGGAGCGGCTGTACTTATCCAGAAAAATCTTCCATACACATTACTAGACTCAGTGAATGATGAGCAGGGACAGTTTGTGATACTTAAAGCCCTGATACATGGGAAGGAATATGACATTTTAGACGTCTACTGCTCTCCAGTGCATCCCTTCAAATCTTTGATTCGTGCTTTCTCTAATTTGAGTGCTTATGGAACACGGCACATTATTATGGGGGGAATTTAATTGTCTTTTGGATCGACAGTGGACAGGATGCTTTGTGGTCCCCCAACTATTTCTTTGGAAGACAAGCAGGTGGTTGACTTTTGTGAGAAGTTGGGCCTGGTGGATATTTGGAGATGTCTTCACCCTACTGGCAGGGACTTCACCTTTTTCGCAAACCCACATAAATGTCACATGAGGATTGACCTCTTTCTGGCTCCCGCGGCTCTTCTGGATTCGATTATGGGTTGTAAAATTGGGAATATAGCTATCTCTCATCACGCAGCAGTATGTTTGGAGATAAAGGCCAAGAGTGAAGGGCTAGATTTGCAGCATCCGCATTTGGGCCCTTTTCTCCTTAAGGATTCCAAATTTGAGCAATTCTTTTGGAAGGAGTTTCAGGAATTCTTGACTATCCACTCAGGCATGGCTAGTAGTCCGTCCATGCTATGGGAGACTGCTAAGGCCTTTGCTAGGGGATTAGGTATTTCCTATTTGGCTAGCCAGAAATGACAGAAGGAGGAAGAGCAGTGTCCACTTGAGATGCAGTTGAAAGCTGCGGAGGCGGCACATTTTGCATGGCTTTTGGTCACTAACCTACAGCAGATCACCGCCCTTCGGGCTGCCTTGAATTCAATACCAGCAGAAAACAGAAAGAAAGAACTTGCTTTTCCCAGACAAAGGCTATTCGAATATGGGGAAAGGCCAGGGAAGTATTTAACATATCTGACTCGGAAAAAGTGTTCTCCCCAATCCATTACTACAATCAGAGACAGCGCTGGGGTCCTTACATACGATGCTAAAAAAATTAATGGGGCTTTTCAGTGCTTTTACTTTGAATTGTATCGGTCTGAAGGTTCCGAGGACAGGATGGGTAAAGTGGAGACTTTTTTTAAGAAACTTGTCCTCCCAGGGGTAAACTTGGAGCAGGCCGCTCTCATTCATGGCCACTTGACAGTTCGGGAAATGTAGGAGGCAGCAAGGCAACTTCAGAGTGTGAAAGCGCTTGGCCCTGATGGTCTTCAGGTGAGTTTTATTAGGAGTTTATAGGGATTCTGTCAGGGCCGATGTTAGAGATGTCCAATCACCCCTATATGCATGAATGCCCATCACCATTTTTGAGAGAAGCTAATATTTCCTTAATTCTTAAGAAGGGGAAGGTTCCTGAGGATTGTGCCTCTTAGGCCCATCTCCCTATTAAATTCAGATTGCGAGATTTTGTCCATGATCCTGGCGCTGAGGGTGGAAATAGTGTTGCCTCATATTATTAAAAAGGACCAAACAGGCTTTATAAAGGGCTGTAGATCTTCTCATAATATTAGAAGGTTGATGAATGTGATCCAAGTTCGTCAGCAACAATCGATTCAGGGGTTGGTGATTTCCCTAGGTGGAGAGAAAGCATTCGATTGGGTGGAATGGATGTTTTTTTTTATGTCTTAGAGCAGTTTGGGTTGGGTGAAGTCTTTGCGAGGTGGTGGAGGTTTTATATCACCAATGGGGTGAAGTCTGGTAATTTTATGATTGGTCGGGGTAGTTGGCAAGGCTGCCCCAGCTCACCATTGTTGTTTACGGTGGGGATAGTGCCGCTGGCAGAGGCCATTCGTCAGAACATCCACATAACCGCTCCGGAAGTGGGATCGAGGGCACACAAGATTACATTATAGGCGGATGATGTCTTTCTGTTTTAATCGAACCCGATGACCTCAGTACCTCATTCGATACAATGTATCCATTCATTTGTGTCTATTTCAGGATAGAAGATTAACTTTGCAAAATCGGAGGAAAAGCCTTGGGGAACCTTAAGGATGTGCCAGAAGTTGAAGGTAGCCCTAAGTTCCTTTTTAAGTGGTCATGGGCAGAGTTCTGGTACCTAGGCATTTTTATTACCCACAAGCTTGATCTGTTGCTCCGGACTAACTTGGTTCACTTGCTCGACAATATCAGGCGAGATCTTCAGAGATTTGAGGCTCTTCCAATTTCATGGCCAAGCCGAATATCTCTCATTAAGATGAATGTTCTTCCTCGTTTGCTTTATACCATGTGTATGCTCCCTATATTTTTTCCCAGGTCAATGCTGTGAAAACTTATGGGGTGGTTTGGTTCCTTTGTCTGCTATCATGGGTGGCCCCTCATCAAACTTACTAACTTGCAGTTGCCATATGGAGGGGGAGGAGTTGATTTCCCAGACATCAGAAGGGATTAAGAAGTTCCCCGTTGTCCTGCGTGTGCGAATGGATAGGTAACGATCCAAACTCAATATGGCTGGATATTGAGGCCTCCCAAGCAAAGTTCCCTCTTATTAATCTGTTCATCATGGATAAGATGAGGACAGTTATGGGCCACTTCTGGAACACCATTGTCATTATTACAGTCAGGGCTTGGAGGGCAATGCATCAGAATGATCTATGACTTCGCCATTTACACCTATACTTGGCATGCCAGGGTTCCAACCAGGGATGATGGACTCAGGGTTCAAACTATGGGCAGTGAGAGGAGTTTCTAGTTTGGGAGACTTGTTTGAGGGGGAAGTTATGATGTCTTTTGAGCAACTGAGCTGCAAATAAGGGTGCCCAGCAGAGACTTTTCCATTTTCTTCAGGTTAGGGATTTCATCCAGAAGAAGACTACCTTCTCACTAAGCACTATAAGCCCAATACATTCCACAAGCACCCTTTTGGTTAGTGCCCTCTATCATCTGCTGAGTGGCAGGGCCTGGCAGGATATTAACCGGTTATGTGAGGTCTGGGAGGAAGAGCTAGGAGTGCAGGTCTCTTCTGAAACATGGAGAACACATGGGAGAATAGTCAAAAGATCTCAATATGTAACAGGACATATGCTGCACAGTTAAAAGTTCTGCACAGAGCTCATCTGGCACCAGAACATCTGACAAAGTTTTTAAATAGGGCATCTTCAGTTTCCCCGAAATGTAAAATAAGTGTAAGTACTCTTACCATTGATTCTGGGCATTCCATAGGCTTTGTGTTTACTTGAGCGCTGTGGCGGGACAGATAGGGAAGGTATTGAGGACTGAAGTCAAACTAGACCAGATATCTCTCTTCTTAGGTCTACCGAATTTACCATCTTTAGACTGGCAGGGGAAGAAAGTATTTAATATTCTCGCATACTGTGCACGGAATAAAATTCCAATGAGTTGGGTGTCTGAGAACCAACCGGGCTTGCTGGGATGGCAGAAATAAATTATGGGGGACATTCGCTTGGACTTTTATTACAAACATGGTGCAGCACACAACAGCCCATTTTGATAAGGCATGGCAGCACTACTAGAGTTATTTGGAAACGGATTTGCCAGTTGTCTTAATTATGGTGTTTGTTTAACCAGAATGGTTAGATTTGTTAAACCCTGGGCCCTGGAGGAGGGTCTCCTGAGTTAATATGGACATATATACAATGCTCCTGTTCCTCTGTTTGGGAGCTTTGCGCCAAGCATAACTGTTTCGTATTTTGTGATTTTTTTTCTTTTCCTTTGGTGTTGCTTTGCAGTGTTAGGGTTTGTTTTATATTAGAGGGTAGATTAATAGTTAGGAGACAATTGTTGCATTGTAATTTGTGTTTTTTTTCTTTTTTTATTATACTGATAATTGTTATTGATTGCATTTTACAATAAGTTTATATGTTTGTAAAGTTAAAAAATTGCTAATAAATATATTTACCAAAATAAAGGAAAGATCTTGCCGGAGTTATGCTGAAAGATATTTGAATTTTGGAGAGACTAGAATATGTTACTTGCCAGTGATGTTAGGAGCAGGAAGGTAGTACAGAAAAAAATCAACCTGGCTAAAGATCTGTTTGGGGAGACAGCACATCTGATGTGTGGATCAATGGGATTCCCGAGTCAGTAGGTCTTACACAAGGAGGACAGGATGGACCTGAACTGGCAGCAATCTCCGACATGTGGATCGTTGGAATTCCCGAGTCGGTAGGATATACACAAGAAAGATGGATAGACATGAACTGGCAGCAATGTCCGACATGTGGATCATTGAGTTTCCCGGTCGGCAGGATCTACGCAAGATTCTAGATTAGAGAGGTGCTGGAAAAGCACAGCAGTTCAGGCAGCATCCGACGAGCAGGAAAATCTACGTTTCAGGCAAAATCCCATTATCAGGAATAGAGGCAGAGTCCCTGCGGGGTGGAGAGAAAAATGAGATGAGGGTGCGGTTGGGGAGAAAGAATCAGACAGTACAATAGTTGAATGGGGGTGGGGATGGAGGTGATAGGTCAGGGAGGAGGGTGGGAGAAGGTGGAAAAGCGTACAATCGGTGAATGGGGATTGGGATGGAAGTGATAGGTCAAAGAGGAGGGTGGGGAAAGGTAGAAAAGAGTACAATGGGTGAATAGGGTGGGGATGAAGGTCAAAGAGGAAGGTGGAGTGGATAGGTGGAAATAAATATAGGCAGATAGGGCAAGTCATGGGGACAGTGCTGAGCTGGAAGTTTGGAACTGGGGTGAGGTGGGGGAAAGGGAAATGAGGAAACTGTTGAAGTCCACATTGATGCCCTGGGATTGAAGTGTTCCGAGGTGGAAGATGAGGCATTCTTCTAACAGGCGTTGGGTGGTGAGGGAGCGGCGGTGAAGGAGGCCGAGGACCTCCATGTCTTCGGCTGAGTGGGAGGGGAGTTGAAATGTTTGGCCACAGGGCGGTGTGGTTGATTGATGCAGGTGTCCCAAAACTGTTCCCTGAAGCGCTCTGCGAGGAGGGGTCAAGTCCCCCCAAAGTAAAGGAGACCGCATCAGGAGCAATGGATACAATAAATTATATTGGTGGATGTGCAGGTAAAACTGTGATGGATGTGGAAGGTTCCTTTGGGGCCTTGGATGGAGGTGAGGGAGGAGGTGTGGGCACAGGATTTGCAATTCCTGCGGTGGCAGAGGAAGGTGCCAGGGTTGTTGGGGGGTGTGGACATGGTCTTTGCGGAAGACGGAAAGGGATGGGGAGGGAAATGTATCCCTGGTGGTGAGGTCCGTTTTTAGGTGGTGGAAATGTCGTCGAATGATTCGGTTTATGCGAAGTTTATTAGGGTGGAAGGTGAGCACCACGAGGGTTCTGTCCTTTTTACAGTTGGAGGTGTGGTGTCTCAGGGCGGAGGTGTGGGATGTGGACGAGATGCGTTGGAGGGCATCTTTAACCAAGTGGGAAGGGAAATTGCGGTCTCGAAAGAAGGAGGCCATTTGGTGTGTTCTGTGGTGGAACAAGTCCTGCTGGAAGCAGATGCGGCAGAGGTGGAGGAACTGGGAATGCAGAATGGCATTTTTGCAGAAAGTAGGATGGGAAGAGGTGTAATCCAGGTAGCTGTGGGAGTGGGATTGTTTGTACCACTCTAATCTAGAATCTGTTTTCCAGCATCTGCAGTCCTTGTATTAACCTAGGATCTACACAAGAAGAATGGGATGGGCCTGAACTGACAGCAATTTCCTGGCAGACAGGTTTGCTATTGTAACTCAGGAGGTTTTAAATTAGTGTGGTTAGGAGTGGGGATGGGGAGGGGGGAAGGGAGATAAGACCAGAGCAGAAGTTCGACAATAAGTGACTGAGGAGGAATTGGAGACTAAAACCAGTGCAGCTAAGACCAGCAACGCAGACGCAGAGGGCACTAAACACAATGCGACTTGCAACCTGAAGTGTGATTAGTTTCATATGAGGAATCTAGCATGTCAGAACTTGGAGCTTGGGTGAGTACATATAATGACAATGTTCATATTACAGAGATTTCTTGAGTGAGGGACAAGAGAGCAATAAATCCAGTGGGTCCAGAAATAGTTGTTGAATGTGCAGTGAGTGGCTGGAGACAGTTGTTTAAAGTTTCTTCATGACCAACAAATGAAGCACAAGTTGCAGAGAGGAGACACTCTATAAATAGACCAGAGGCGTCTTTTTTTTTCAACCCACGCCAAACTGTGTGTGACAATTGAGAGGGACAGAAGAAGATCCTGTATTAATGTGGATCAGGTATTTCCAGCAAGTGGCCTCCATCTACTCCTGTGCAGGAGCTGTGAGGGGCAGAATGGAATATAGGAAACCGGACTGAGGAGCAGGTGTGGGCCATTAGGCACTTTGTCTTGGCTCTGCCTCGCACTAAGATCGTAGCTGATCTGATTGTGGTCTCAGCAGTACTTCTTCTGTACGTGCACTATTTTCCTACATTCACTTCCCTCTCAAATATTTAACAGACACAACTTTGAATAAATGTAAGTATCCAGGTGCCGCAAACTTCCCGGGAAAGGAATTCCCACCTGAACAGCCCTTTTAGAATTTGTAATTCGTGCTCCAATCGATGTTGCAGGGTCAGTGTTTCCTTTTACAGTCACACTGCTCCACTGTTTTACAACAGATTTCAAAGTTTAGTGATATGGCTAATGTTAGCCTGGCTCATCTTCTACAAAAATGTGAAACACACACACACACACACACACACACACACATCATAAGACAAAACAGAAATATGAAAGCTTTCCAGAGTTTCATAATAGTTGAACTCATAACAAGTGAATAGATGATAGACTGTCTCAAATATTATTCTGTCCCTTGAAGTTATTAGATTAGATTCCCTACAGTGTGGAAACAGGCCCTTCGGCCCAATAAGTCCACACCGATGCTCCAAAGATGAACCCACCCAGTGCCATTTCCCTCTGGCTAGTGCACCGAAACCGATGGGCAATTTAGCATGGCTAATTCACCTGACCTGCACATTTTTGGACCTGTGAGAGAAAACCGCAGCACCCAAAGGAAACCCACGCATACATGGGGAGAGTATTCAAACTCCACACAGACAGTCGCCTAAGGCTTGAATCAAACCTGGGACCCTGGTGCTGTGGGGCAGTAGTGCTAACCACTGAGCCGCTGTGTCACCCATCCTGCTCAGAGAAGTTACTTATGATGTGACTTCTCCCCAGAATAGTTGGAGTTAGCTGAATGCCCTTTGCTTCAGAGGGTAGGGAGATTCCAATGAATCTCTCATCAGAGATTCTCCACGACTCAGCAGGTAGAGGTAAGTCAGACATTTACTGTTGTCAGGTGTAAAAAAAAGAAGACAGAGGGATCAATCAGCTGCTGCTTCTCAGGCAGGGAACATTGTTCTCCCTCTCTGTGTTGAAACAAGCAATCATGTAAACTGAACACCAAACTGGACCGCTTGCGCTCGTTATGAACATTCTCTGGAATGGATCATCATGGACAATATGCAAGAGCATCATTGCTGTTGTTATACACAGTGCCTTTCTTTTGCAAAAGAGAAAATTCTTGCTTTATAATTTGTTGATATGTTGGTTTGCATTTGCTTAATTTTGAAAAATCATTTGATGTTTTCATAATATCTGTGCTAAAATCAATACATTTTATTCTTAAAATTTATTCCATAGTTTTTGTCTCACTGAGCAGTGAAAATATGTATCCAGCTGATTGTTCTCAGAATCGTGTATTTTTCAAAAAGATTTCTCATCTAAGACCAAAACTGATAATGTTTCAGAACAAAAGGCCTTCATTCCAGGAAAGTGTGAAAAAATCATTGTTGATAAACTTCTGAAGCTTTTCTTTAAGGTTAAGGGATCAAAACTGCACACAATGTGCCAGATGTGGTCATAGCAACGCCCTGTACAGATGTAGACTCGAAAAATGTGATGCTGGAAAAGCACAGCAGGCCAGGCAGCAGCCAACGAACAGGAGACTCGATGTTTTAGGCATATTCCTGATGAAGGACTTATACCCGTGAAGCCAATTCTCCTGCTCCTCGGATGTTGCCTGATTGGCTGTGCTTTTCCAGCCTCACACTGTTCGACTCTGATCTCCAGCAACTGCACTCCTCACTTTTAC
Organism: Hemiscyllium ocellatum; assembly: GCF_020745735.1. Lineage (NCBI taxonomy): Eukaryota > Metazoa > Chordata > Chondrichthyes > Orectolobiformes > Hemiscylliidae > Hemiscyllium > Hemiscyllium ocellatum. Next base: position 187,064 of record NW_026869068.1, on the reverse strand, counting down.
CGGTACAGATGTAGTAAAACATTCCTGATGAAACTTGGTACCCTTTGCCAGAAACACAATCATTCCACTTATCTTCCATACGGCAAGTGCAGACTAACTACATATGATTTGAGTAGCAGGATCATGAATACCGTCTGTATCACAGAGTTCTGCAATCTCTCTCCACTTATATTGTTTACCATTGTTTTTTCGTTCCATCCAAAATAGACAACTCACATTATGCTATATCTGGTGAAGGTTTGCTCACGAGCCTCCCTTTTCCTATATCACATTGATGACACACGACCTCCATTTGATGACATACTGGATGACCAGCTTGGTGTTTGAGCTAATTGGGCTTTAGTATACTCAGCCCCTTCCTCCAGATCTTTGATACAGATATTGATCGTTCATTATTCCATAGTGATCTCTGAGGCACTCCACCAGTTACAGCTTTGAACGTGAAAATAAGCATTTACATCTACTCTCTATTTCCTGTTGGCAACAGCTTCTTGTGAAGCAGCTCAGATGTTTACATGGCGTCCTGTGCAGTAAAATGTACTCAATGAGCTAAAATGATTAATTCTATTTTCCTCGTTAAATAGGCAGAATGCTCTTCTCCAGACTCATGGTAACGATAATGACAGGCTGAAAGACGTGGCCCTTTGTCACAGTTTCGAGGGGTGGATGGATGGCACAATACATGGGGTAATGGCAGCAGTATATCCCTGTAACAGCATCGAGAGTGGTTTGAGAGAACAACACATGGGGTAGGGGCAGCAGTATATCTCTGTAATGGCATCAAACGTGGATTACAAGAACAACACATGGCGTAGGGACAGCAGCATGTCTCTGTAACAGACACGAGGGTGGATTGAGGCAACAACACATGGGGTAGAGGCAGCAAATGGTCATTCGGCACCACCAGTCAGAATGCTCATGACTGATCCGAATGTGTTTGACCATCCATCTCCTGCCTGTTCGCAATGAATATTGACTCTCCTATCCAGCAAAGATCAGCCGAGCTCAGTCTTGAATATCTTCAAAAACCGAGTCTTCACTGCTCCCTGAAGATGGGGACCCTGCAGATAGTACAACACTAAAGTGAAAGGGGCGACCTTATTTCAGTGTGAGACCCGTCATTTTAAACTGTGTTCACCTCACACGAAATCGCCACCTCTTTTGAAACATAAGGACAGAATAATTAGGCATAGACATAAACCATCTAGCCCTCTAAACCTGTCCAATAGGACCACTGACTCTTTTCAATCAAATATGTATTAAACTGATTCTGTGCTCCAGTCCCAGGAAGATAATAACTGATAGCATGACACCACACAAGCATTAAAAACGCAGAATTAGGACATTCGGCCCATCGACTCTGAATGCCATTTAATACTGGCTTGGAGATTTCTCAACATCATTCTCCTGACTACTCTCTGTTACTCTTGACGTGCTTATTCATCAAAAATCTACCCATGTCTGACTTATAAGCAGTAGTATCTGTGTCTCTGTGCGTCCGTATGTGCACTTGCGTGTGTTTGTTCATGTGTCTGAGTGTTTGTGTATTTATGTGCTGACATCGGTTCATCTGTGTATTAGCCTCTGCGTTTTACTTGTGCTTGTGTTCTATTTGTGTGTGACTGTCTATGTCTCCGTATGCCATTACCTGTGCGCGTTTCTATCTCCGTGTATGTACTGTGAGTGTCAGTATATTAGCGTGTTTACTTAGGTCTCTGAATATTTCTGTGTCTGCATCTCTGTGAAATGAGATATTTGTTGTTTTGGCAGGGAGAAAATTGTGAGAACAGACAGAGTGGTTAAAATGTGAATTGCCCTTCACTGAACACTGTTTTTTACTCAGTTGGAGGGACATGGATGTCACGGAATCTCCATACAACACATCCCGGTCCACTCCGGCTCATACCAGGGTCCTCTGCACATGGCGAGGCGGGGGTTGGAGCAGGGATCAGATATCGGGTGCTCCACCATCTGGCTTGGCCCTTTCTCTCCCATTACAGTCCGATTCTCCTGGAATGGGAGAAAGGGGGGAAGGGAGTGATGGTGGGAGTGTGTGGCCCTGTTCTTAGAGCTGGTGTATGTGGAGGGGGAGGGGGAATGGTGAGGTGTCCGGAGGGAGTCAGTCCACAGTGTTGTATCCATGCAGGGTTATTAGTTTTGGGAGTATAGTGGAGGAAGAGAGAGTGCGTGGGGTGGGGGGGTGTGGGGGTCGGGTGGGCGAAGGTGCTGAATTCTATAGTGAGAGTGTTTCGTGCGTGAGCCTTATTTGGAGATAGGGTGTGAGCCATGTTAGGGGGTAGGTGCTATAACAGATTGTGAGTGCGAGTGTGAGTATGAGTGTGAGTGTGAGTGTGAGGGAGCAGAGAGAGTACGGTAACAGTTAACCTGACAGAGTGGGGAGGATATTGATGCTTGTCCTTTGATGCTGGTCATTTCTTCAGATCATGTCAGAGTCGAGGTGACCCTCCCCGAATGTCTTGTCCAAGTCTATCACTAATGACGCCACAGACCCTGTCCCTCAGATTCCACAGAATCAGTTTGGGTGGATCTTACAAATAGGAAGGAGAAGCAAGCATTGGTTTTATGTATCTAAACCAATGCTCTTGTGCAAATTCTGTGCATTGTATACTCTGGAAATTAGAGCTGCAAATATTGTGGGTGCTGCAGTATTACTGCATGATCTCAAATTGCATCTAAACTGTGTTAACTAAGTGACTGCTAATGTCGTGAAAAATAAATTCCATAAGCGTATAACAGGTTGGTTGAAGATTATATTGTGACTCAAACAAGACAGCAGGTTATTTTGGATTTGGAGCTGTGTGGTGAGAAGGATCATTTGTAACCTTGCTGTGAGGACTAGAGACGTTTAGATGTTGTATTCTACACGGCGCCTGCATGCAATATAGAACGTTTGAGCATGATGTGGTAGACACGCAATAGCTGTTAGAGTCATAGAACCATGGAGCCCTGCAGCTTGGACACAGGCCCTTTGGACCAAAATGGTCCATACCGACGAAAATGTCCATCCTGCTCATTCCATTTCCCTGTCCTTGCTCTCTATTCTTCTAACGCTTTCATATCTGCGTATTTGTCCAAAAGGCTTTTGAATGTTGTTAATGTGCATCCCTCAACCAAACCATTGTCTGCTAATTTCATATGTGTACCAACCTCTGCATAAAAAAGTTGGCGCTCAGGATCCTTTTTATTCTTTCACCTCTAACCTGATGTCCTGTAATCCTTGATTGCCAAAACTGACAAAACGGATGAGTGCATTCACCTTATCCATGCATCTCATGATTTTATACTTTTCTATACGATTTCCCCTCAGTTTCTTACACTCAAAGGAAAATGTTCTGGCCGGTCCAAACTCTCACTACAACTCAGACCGTCGAGTACAGGCAATTTCTTTTGTCCTCTTTCCGGTGTAATCACATCCTTCCTATGGCAAATTGAACAAAACCGAACACAATACTCCAAGTGCATGCCTCACCAGCATCCTGTCCAACTGCAATATAACTCGCCAACTTCTATACTCAATGTCCTGACTGATGAAGGTCAGTGTGCCAAAAGCCTTTTTCACTGCCCTGAATACGTACAACTACTTTCAGAGAACCATGGACCTGAGATCCAAGGTCCATTTGTTCCTCTACACTCCTTCAGGGTCTAACATTCACCACGAAACTCCAACCTGGATTTGACTTTCCAAAATGAAACACCCCACATATATCTATATTAATCTTTATTTGCCATTTCTCGGCCCACTTCCCCAGCTGATAAAGGTCCTACTGCAATTTCTGATAACCTTTCTCACTTTTCACAGTACTGCCTATTTTATTGTCATCATCCTAATTACTAATCATGCTTTGCACATTCTCATCCAAAATCATTGATACAGATAACAAACAGTAATATGCCCATCACCGAGCCCTGAGACACTTCACTCGTCACAGGCCTCAAATCCAACAAGCATCCTTTCAGTATTAACCTCTGCTTTCTCCCATCAAGCCAATTGAGTATCCAATTTGCCAGATCCCCTGAATTCCATGCCATCGAACCTTTCAGAGCAGCCTATTATGTGGAATCTTACCAAAGGCCTTTCTGAAATCTAGGTAGACTGCTTCTACCACCCTATCACCTTTTGAGGTCCCTTCCTCAAAAGAACGCTAAAGAATTGTGAGCCATGATATCCTCTGCACAAAGTAGTGCTGACTGCTCTGTATGATACCGTGTCTTTTCAAATGCATGCATATGTTATCTCTCAGAACCTTCTCAAGGAAATTACATGTCACAGTTGTTAAGCTAACTGGTCTATAGTTTACAGGTTCTTCTTTGCAGCCCTCCTTGAACCAGAATACAACGTTCACGACCCTCTAGTATTCCGGGACCTCCCCCGTGGACAGCGGTGATGCAAAAAGATCAGCCAGGGCTCCCGCAAAATCTTCTCTCGCCTCTTGCTGTGTTCTTGGATACACCTGTTCAGGACCAGGACATCTAGAGAAAACCTGCAATGTCTGAAAAATATGTCTATGTTTTTAAGGTAGAATCACCAAAGGAAGGGCAAATGATTTCATGAAGGTTAACATAATAAATTAAAGATTATATTAATCTTAGGAAGTGAGCTCAGAAGAATTTTAGACATTTTGGCAACCAGAGAAGTCTCAGAAATTTGTTTGTGTAGAGATTGCATATTCTCCCCGTGTCTGCGTGGGGTTCCTCCCACAGTCCAAAGAATTACAGGTTATGTGAATTGGCCATGCTTATTTGTGCAAAGTGTTCAGGGATGTGTAGATTAGGTCGCAAAATGTAGAATTGGATGGGAATGGATCTGGGTGGTTACTCTTCGGACGGGCAGGGTGGACTTGCTGGGCCCAAGGGCCTTTTCCGCACTGTGGGCTTTTAATGATTGTGTGAAAGAAGAACACAAAGACTACATAAATCTACAATCTGTATTGCATAGAAAACAAAATAAAAGCAGGGTCAAATGTGGAATTTTGTAATCAGGAGAGGAGAGGTTATTGAGGAGAACAGGGAAATGGCCAAGAAAATAACCAGTTCCTTTGCATCTGTCACCAAGGAGGGAGATCCATAAAATCGCTGAGTAATACCAAATTAACACATGGAACTTGTGGAACTAAAGACAGAAAGTCAATTCATATCAGTAACAAGGTAGTAGTTGAAGGCTAGCATAGTAGTATTGTAGCTGGATTGAGCATTGCTAAGTCTGATGAGCCAGTTGTACTTCGTATTGAAATATTAGAAATAAATCAGCAATAGATGCATTAATTGTGCTGTCGATGAATGTTTTATTTTCCTGTACATTCTGCAGAGGCTGGAACTTAGTAAATGTGTTCCAAGCATTGGAGATAAATGGAAGGGATTCAAGCATCTGCAAAGGGAAGAAGAGATAGTGTGGAGAACTGCAGACCAATTAACTTGACATCTGTCGGTAAACTGATGGAACCTATTATGTAGGATCTGATATTGGATATTTAGAAATTAACAGCAACATTGGAGAGAATAAGTATGTACTGACAGAGTCTGACAGAGTCTTCATCCTTGACAAACTTCAGAATGATTTGTACTTGTTTATTGCAAAATAGAAATGGCGTATTTCGATTTTCAGAAGGCTTTTTTTAATAAGAACGCATGCAGTGAATTCATAAATAAAGTAATGTGAATGGTAATTGGAGGAATATATAAAAGTGGAAAGTTAAAGTCAAATTCGCCTTCATTTAAGAGAATCAGAACACAGCTTGCTAATGAAACTGTACATAGAGTATTGAGTCCAGTGTTGGTGACCCAATCTGAGAAAGGATATACTGGCCACGGAGGATGTGCAATGGACATTCTCCAGATTAATCCCTCAGATGGTGAGATTGCCTGATGTGGAAACTCGGCCTGTGTTCTTTGCAGTTTCAAAGAATGAGAGGTGATCATAGTGAAATTTAGAGAAGTCACTAAACATATGACAAGGTGGAAATAAGCAGGATTTTTCTCTGGCTGTCTACTCTACATTTAAGGCAAATTATTGCAGGCAAAGCATAGACCATTTCAGACTGCAATCAGAAGACAATTCTTCATTGGAAGGGGACTGAAGAACACAGCGACATGGAAATCTGCTGGCAGGAAAGATTAGGGAGAATCCCCAAATATTCTACAGGTACGTCAAGTGGAACAGAATAACCAGGGAAACGGTAGGACTCATTAGTAATTTGCCAAGTTGTATCCAAATCAACTTAGTGGTAGGAGACAGAAGGTCTGCTGGTAGAAATCTGTTTGGTTGACTGGAGACCAGTATCCAATCGTGTACCACAGGGATCAGTGCTGTGTCCCATTTTATTTGTGATTCGGAGATGCCAGTGTTGGACTGGCTTGGGCAAAGTTAAAAATTTACAGAACACTAGATGATAGTCCAACTGTTTATTTAAGCACGGCATTTTGAACAGCATAATCACACGATGAAGAAGCAATGCTGCGAAAGCTAGTGCGTGCGAATAAAACTGTTGGCTTATAACCTGGTGTTGTGTGTTTTTAACCTTATTGTTTGTAGCATTCATAAATGATGCAGCTGTGAATTTGGAGGGGGTTAGGGTGAGTGTGATAAATCAGTTTGCGTTTGACACAAAGTTTGCGTGGTTGGTTGGCAGTGAGGAGGAAGGCCTTATATTACAGGAAGATACAGATGGAATGATCAAATTGGTGGATCAATGGCCAATGGAAGGTAACCCTGATAAATATGAGGTGATGTACTTTGGAAGAATGAACCAGACAGGGGAGGGCTCAATGAATAGCAGCACACTAGTAAGCTCAGAGGGTGCTGGAAACATCCCTGAATGTGATTAAACAAGTTAACGCACAAGTTGACAAAGCATAGCGACCATAAACATAGCCTTTATTCATGGAGGCACAGATTACAAGATCTATATGGAACTTTGGTGAGGCCAAATGGAATACTATATACAGTTCTGGGAGCCACATTACAGGAAGTATGTGATTGCACTGGGCAGGGTGCAGTAGAGATTCACCAGGATGTTCCCTTGGATGGAGTAGATCAGCTCGGGTTGTTTACTTTGAAGCAGAGAAGGTTGAGAGGGATGTGCTTCAGAAGGATAAGATTACCAGGGGCATGGACAGAATGGATAGACAGCAGCTGTTCCTTTCAGTCAAACGGCGAAGAACAAGAGAGTACCATGTTAAAGTGAAAGGTTTGATGTTTAGTGAGGATTTGACGATTGGTTTTCATCCAGAGGCTGTTGGGGTCAGGAATGCACTTCCTGAGAGGGCAGGTAACCTCACAACCGTTAATAAATACGTGGTCGTGCCCTTGAAATGCCATAACATACATGGCTATGGGCCTCATTTTGGAAAGTGGAACTAATGTAGATCGTGCTGTATTTATGACAGTACAGAGCCAGTGCTACTGTGATTGTGTGGGTTGGACGGTCAATCATTGAGCAGCATAAGACATGAATTGATGAGCTTCTGAAGAATGTATTAACTAGGGTTATAAAAGTGAACTTGTCTCCATGAGCTAGAACAAGGAAAGCTAAAAGTGTCTAATACCCTGCTCCCTTCCTGATCTTTCTGTGCAGTCTGGGGGAAAGCTCTGTCATTGATGTCACAAGCTCTCAAACATTAGGAAGGCAGCATCTGTCTGGTCGACAGGACTGTGTTTCCCGTTCCCTTCTCCAAAACCAAGCTTGTTGCCGTGTACTGTCTGGTTTTATCCTTTAAGTACTCAGAGCAATTTGATACAATTGAGTGTCTTGCTTGGCCGTTTCAGAGACCATTGCAGAGTTTATCACATGTCTGTGTGTCTGGAGACAGTTGTAGGCCAGACCAGGAAGCACAGGAGATTCACTTCCTGAAAGTACATTGGGAAAGGAACAGATATTTACAATGGACATTAGACCAATATTACTGGCACCAGATTTTATGTCCTGATATTTTGTGAATTGTTTTTAACTTCCACCAGCTGCCAGAGCATTATCCCAGTCTGGATCAGTAATCCAGTGACATTTCCACAACACCATCTCCACATGGGGACCTATCTGAAACCACACTGAACATATTATTTCTGTGCTGTATGACAGCTCTGCCAAAAAGAACTCCCACCAATGTGATAATCGCGACGGGACTGAGGGCGTGGTAAATGGTCAGACTGCAGTCATTCCCTTGTTCTGGGACTGGATATTGTTGAGGAACTTTCCACGTGGCCAGGCAGATGTCAGAGTTGGAGCTGGATTGAAACAGCTTCCCGAGGGACATGACTTGTTGTGCAGCACAATCTTCATTCCTATTTCAGGAATGGTATCCGGGCCCATTGTCGTCGTCATATCTACTGTTTTCAGCCGTTACTTCATGTCATGTGCAGCGAATCGATTTGGTTGAAGATTGGCATCTGTGATTCTGTGGGCATCATGGCGAGGGTGAGGTGGATTACCGACTCAACACTTCTGGCTCAGGATGTTGCAAATACTACCACCTTGTCTTGCACACTGATGTGCAGCGCTCGGGATATTTGTGGAGTCCTCTCCTCCTGTAAGTTGTTTAATAGCCCATCGACATTGATGACTGGATGTGGCTTGACTGCAGAGTTTTGATCATATCAGTTTGTCTTGGGATCATTTCACCCTCACCATCAGGTGATAGTTCTGCTGTTAGTAATGTAACCAGTCAAGTGCAGTAGTTTTAATGGGTTATCATCAGGTTTTGATACACATGGTTCTGACTCTGACGTGTTCACCCAAACCCCGCACTGAACCATCACTTGGCTTGATGATAATGGTCGAGCGATGGATTATCCTGAGGGAAAAGTTTTGGATTGTGATTGAATGCAATTTTGCTGCAGCTGCTGCTGAGATCTACAGCATCACATGATAACCCAGTGTGAGCTGCAATATCTGCAAATCAATTCTACTGACTTCCCCCCAGTTCACACCAAGACCCATTCACCTACCAGCCCTGTACTCAGTGACCTAACCTGGCTTCTGATGTGAGAGTACATCCAGTTTCATAATCTCATTCTGCTTAGGGTCTCTCCCTGATGTCACACCTCCAATTTGTTACATTACTCAGATACTTTAACATATTAATCTGAATCATTTTCTTTCCAGTAATGCCATCTTCTATGTTTGAAGTGAATGTTTTTCCTCTGTTTTTCTCCCTGACCATGATGAAGACCTCTGTCGTGTCAGTGATGCCAGCCTTATGTCGTTTCAGAGCCAATGAACCTGTGCACTTTGCGTTTTTGTTCCCTTCCCAATGTACAGCGCTCTGTGCTGGACAGGGCTTTTGAGCAGATTCGACACACCTCTTTGGATAATGTTGAAAAACACAAATTGCTGAATAAACTAAGCAGGTCCAGTGGACACTTCTTCAGAACTAAAAAGGATTGGAAACTGGGCATTTTAGTTCCTTGCCAGATGTGGGGGTAGGTGACAGGGAACTGAGGGTGTGACAACAGATGAACAGGCTTTTAGCTGTGGTGAACGAGAACATGATATAAAATGAGTTTAAATTAAGATGAGAATGAGGATAGGGGTTCTCTCTATTGAGTGCAAGATAAAGAAAACACGACCACATAAAGACATATGGAGGCCAGGAGGGAGAATGTTGAAGATGTAGAATTACATAGATCTGGCCTGAGATACATTTTCACTGTAGAAATCATCACAGGAATCAGACAAAGGAATTCAGGTGCTTGCCGGCTTATTGGCACTAGTAAGATTTTCATGCTGCCTTAGTATTGTAACATAAAGAAGAAAACAAATGACAGTACGAAGTCTGGGCCGAGGGCTGTTTACCTGCCACTTTTAACATTGTTTCAAATTTACAGTGCTTAACTTTCAATGCTTGTTCTTGAAGTTAGTATCAGATGGAGAGTAGGAGGTTGAGGGGTGACATTATAGAAATTTACAAAATCAGGGGAGGCATGGTCAGGGTGAAAAGCCAAGATCTTTTCCACAGGATAGGAAAATTAAATCATTGAGCCATTGGTTGATGCTGGAAGAGGGAAGATTTAAAAGGGAGAAAGAGGGAACTTCTTTTTTTCACACAGAGGGTGATGTGTTTATGGAATGAGCTGCCAGAGGAAGACTGGCAGATGCAGGTACAGCTCCAACATTTAAAAGACATTTGGACAAACATATAAATGCGAACCGTTTAGAGGCATATGTGCCAAATGCAAGCTGATGGGACTAGTTTCATTTGGAAAATCTGGCAGGAATGGACAAGTTGGATCAAAGTTTGTGTTTGTATGCGATATGATTGTATGAACATAGAAAGTGAAGGAAAGGGAAGAAAAAATGTGATGTAAGCAAATAGGCAAGAAATATAAAAACAAGCAGCACGAGCTTTTCCATGTATGTGAGAAGAGTTAATGAGGTGTGTGTGATCTTTGGTATAAAGGAAGTCAGGAAGGTATATTGAGGACATTTGGAGGGTGTGACTGGGGAACTGGATACAGGGAACAGACAGATAATTTACACCAGTATTTTACATCGTTCCTCACAGGGGAAGGTGCTGTAAATATTTCAATGGTATTAACAAAATAATAATAAGAGGGAAGCTGTCTCTAACAGAAGGAACAAGGCATTTCTCAAACAGGTAAGACCAAGGGTAAACAGGTCATCAGCAATTCATAGCTGGTTTTATAAGAAGTGGTCTCAGAGTGGCTGGTGGCACTGTGTGAAATACTCCATAACTCTCTGGATTAAAGGAGTGTTCCAGTGAAACTGGAGACCCTCCAATGTGGCGCCTGTCTTCAAGAAACAAGTGAGACTGAAAGAAGGAACCACTTAGCCTAACCATTATTGCTGGGAATCTGTGAGACTCTGTTATTAAGGAAGGGACTCCAGAACATTTAGAAAAGCTTCACACAGAGTCAGCATGGTCTTGTTAAAGGCGAACTACATTTTGCCTGTAAAATCATGCAAAGTTTTTCTGGAAATCCATGAGAATGTAACAAGTGGCCTTGATAAAGGGGGACTGGTAGACATGAGGCTTTCCAGAGATTTTCCACAAGATATCACTAAATAAAGGTTCTTCGCAAGACAGAAGCTCATAGTATGGTGGATAATGCATTAGCATGGGATGACACTTGGTAAACACTTAGAAATCGGAGAGTCACGCCTCATCGAACTTTATGAAAAAAAGTATCTACTGGAGTACCACAAATATCAGTCCGATGGCAAGAGCTGCTTACAACAGCTGTACTCAGCTCCTGACGGCGGGAGCTGAGTGCAATATACATTTGAATTTGACGATGACAGTGACAACCATAAGGCAGGCTGTTATTAAATGGAGAGAACTCCCAAAAAAGGAGCAGTACAACGGAGTGGTGTGTTTCTGTGTATGAAACAAAACGTCAGCATGTTGATGCGGAAATGTTGGTTCATTAGACTGGTCTCTGGAATGAAAGGATTGAACTATTCAATATATCAAAAATGCTGAAGCAATTATTCATTGTGGTTTAAATGAATAAGGGTGTCATTACTGAAACGGACAAGATACAGAGGGGGCTTGAAAAGGTCGATATTGAGAATGTGATTCCACACCATGGCAGAGTCTCGAAGTCAGGGATGTAGATACAGAATAAGGAATATCGATTTCAAACTGAGATGTAAAGAAATGTTTTCTTTCAGAAGGTAGTGAATGGCTGGAATTTCCCAACCCCGAGAGTTGTGGAGGTTGGGTCACTGATTGTATTTACAGATGGGGATTGGTTTGTGACATCTCAGCGAGTTGAGGGATGCAAGGGTTTAGCAGGAAAGTGGAGTTGAGCAGTGAAGTAGATCCACCATGTTCTTCTTGAATGACAGCGCAGGTTCCTATTTCTTACGTTCTTATTTATGTTTTTGGAAAATAATTGACTATTTTCCTGGAAGTCATGATGTAAAATGTTGCATTCACAGACAGCCGCGGATTTGTCTGAGTTGACCTTGGGTGGGGCATGAGGGCTGTATTCAATGCGAATCTGGGCCTGTAACATGACCTACATCAGGAGCAGAAGTGACTGAGAGGAGAAGCCTGAAAAGAGGGATTGGGGGAGGTCACTGCCTGACCCAGCCTGGATTTTCCAATACATTTGCCAAACTACACCAAACCATCGAAGTGGCCTCAATCTGCTCTTGCACAGCAGGACCGAAGGGCTGAATGGAACATCAGAACATAGGGCTGATGGACACGTCTGGGCCATTCGGCACTTTGACATTATTCCCCCAGTCAATAAGGTCATGGTTCATCTCATTGTGTTCCCAGCTGCACTTTTCTCTTATCTCACAATGATCCCTGATTCACCAGTCTATGGGAAATCATACAAAGTCAGCCTCGATATAATATGAAGATGCAGCCCTCCCAATCATCTGGGTGAGAGAATTCCCACTTGAATGAATTCCCACTTCGTGAATTTCTCCTCGGTCCGGTTCTGACTGAGGTTGGAGGGTGTCACTGTTTTCATTTCTAGTCCCACTCCTCCACTGCTCACCACAAATTTTGAATGTAACCAGGTTGGCGATATGACCGATGATAAAGGTCTAAGACTGGATCAGGTTCAGTTATCAGAACAAGCCAGTTAGATTTCTTCAGTAAGCTACAAGTAATTGACAGAACCAACTGAGGAGTATGATGGATATGCGGTTAGCACTGCGGCCGCACATCACCAAGGAGACGGGTTCAATTCCAACCTCAGATGAGTTTGAACATTCTCCATATATCTATGTGGATTCCCTCCTAATGCACCAGTTTGCTCCCAGAGTACACAGATGTGCAGCTTAGAGTGGTTTGGCCATACTGGATTGGCCTTTGTTGAGAGAGCGTCCCCTTCATGGTAAACTCTGTCAGTGTGGGGGAATTGAACCTGCGCTGCTGACCTCCGTCTGTATCACAAACCAGCCATCCAGCCAACTGAGTGGGAGACTATGTAACTGTTACAGACAGAAACAGGTACAGGAAAAGGGCAGGAGAAACTTTCATAACAAGGAAAATGGTACAATTCAGATAACGGTCAAGGTAACAGCTGTGGATAAAACGTTCTCTGCTCAAAATTGTATTTCATAACATGACAAGTGTTCAGAAGCATTGTTTGGCTGAATACAATAAAGTGAGACAAAGTGAAATAGCCAGAAATACTAATTGTGATTGGATAGAAAATAAGTGCATATTTTTGCAGGAACTCAGGAAGTTGAATGGCTGCAAGTTCCTGTACCTGAAAATGGGAATTCTTTGGAACACTACCTGGAATTCATATTAAAGTGTGTGCGTGTGTGTGAGGGAGAGAGGGAGACCGCAGGTAGTGCACTGAGCTGGGTGGTGAGCTCAGACCATGCTCAGGCCTCCTCTGGGAAGAGAATGGATCCCCCATACTAGCCCATCCACTAGGACCTCTGTGCCCCTGTTGAAAAATCGTGGTGTTAGTTCCCCTAATCTGCCATGCTCGGGGTCACCTGTGCAGGGTGGCTCCAAACTGAGGAAGTACAACAGTGTGCCCATTGTCCTTTGAAAGATGGTAAAAGTGTCAGTGATCATAGAATAGCCAGAGGTATCAGTGCGATGGTGAGTCCCTCCAGTCATGTTGGGTTGGAGAATCGGGGTGGCATTGAATGCGAGGAACACGATGAGATTGGGTAGTTAATGTGGTGAGTTCGATAAGATAGCACCATGAAACTAGTTCAGTCTGGTACAGAAATCCCTCTGTTACACTCAATAAACATGTCACTGAGACAAACTATTGTTAGATTCAGCCCAATGAGTCGAAGACTCTGATGAACCCATAGCCAGTTACAAAGTTGCAGAACAAATGTTCATCTAAAACTCTCCCACATCTTTGTTGACGCCAATATCCCCTTCACCTATCATTCCTAGGAATACTGGCTCATGTTGCAGGATGTTGTCGAAATGTCTTCATTTCAGCATTCTGAAACCTGTGATCTTACATGAAATTGTCTCTCAATCTCCCTTTCACTTTTTCCCCCAAAGTCCTTTTGAGTGTTGGTAGTTAAACTGATATCCGCGCCATCTCTCTCTGGCAGGAACTAAGGAATACGGACTAGGCAATAAGGACTCTGTATCAGAGTGATCATGTAACTAGACGGGTAATTCAGAGGCACGGGCTGTGACTCCAAGGCAGTGTTTAAAATCCTACCACAGCCGATGACAGAGCTTAAATTTGAATGACAAAAATTGGAATGAAACCTAATTTCAATCGTGGAAACCAGAAACCGTTAAGATTTATTTTCATTATTTCCCTGATAGTCTTTGCTAAAGAAACTTAACATTATTACTCAGTGTGAACTCAGTGTGACTTCAGACCCACAACAACCTTGTGGGTTCCATTTTGTCTTGATAAATGACCGCGTTGTCAAGGACAATCAGTGATGGACAACAAATACTGCCCTTGCCCGTGATGCTGGCATCCCGTGAAATAACAGCATGAAAGGTGAAATAAACCAAGGAACGGTGGGTGCTAGAGATCGAAAATAAAATTCTCCAGCGTCTGAAAGTGTTGGAGAATCTCAGCAGGTATGGCAGCCTCTGTCAGGAGAAATGCAGATAACCGTTTGAGTCCAGTTACCCTGCTTCACAACTGAAAGCAAACTGTGAGATAATATTATTTATCCGGGTATCATGGAGGGTTGGGTTGGAGAGAGAGGTGGGGGCCAGGTTTAAATTGAATGGATGGAGAAATGGCCAAAAAAAGAGGAAAAGAAATGAAAAGTGAGCAAAGGGATTGCTGATGATGAACTGAAAGGAAAACAAAATGGCAAGTTATTCTCACATTTCCCCATTTTCCCATATTCCTGAATATCGCATCCATTTAGATTTGTCCCTGTTTAAAGCGAGTTAGGTTCCCTGGACATCTCTTCTCTGAGTGTGATGATCAAATCCATTAGCAATTCTGGTGCTGCCCTTATAGTTGCTGAGATATAGAGAAAGGTAATGCTACATTGTCAACTGATTCTTTGGAGAGAGAAACCGTTAGTGTGGGAGTGTGCAGAGATGCAACGGCTTTCTCAGCCAGGAAGAGAAACTCAGGAGTGGAAATAGTTTTCAACACTGAGCGCGCGCACGTTCCGTGTGGGGAATTGACTTGTTCCTCTCATTGGAAAATCAACGGAGTTTCTGGGGATGCTTATCTCGGTTTTGTATTGTCAGCTGCTTGGTCTGGTGACCCCACTCTGTACACTGCATTTACAGAGTGTCTGGGTCCATGGTAAACAAATGGAGGCGAGACTCCACAGAATGGAAGCTCTATAAATATGGAGGTGCAGGACAGTGCATTATCTTTCCTTGGATTTCCAGGGATATTTGTCTAAACTGGACCAGGTGACAGGTATGAAACCAGTTTGTTCAAAATTGAGGTGGTCACTGAGCTGTGTCCCCTCCTTCAGTATACTGTGTAGCCTCACATCTGTGGCAGGACTGTGATGATGCTCACCACGAATTCTGGAAATTTCCAGGCAGGAGTGAGTAACATATCCATCATCACTGGAGTGCAGTCCTCCGATATATTCACTGGCTGACAAAACCCATCTGTCCACTGAGAGCAATATATTGTGTCCATCTCCCTGAGGAATATACAGAAAGAAACTTCCAGAAATACAGGGGAACAGAGTGACTGGTGAAAGTGGGGAACAGCAGGAAATTATAATTAATAAATGGTACGTCTTTCAAAACCTCATTGAATTTAAGGTTGGTATATTGCTGCATCTGATGAGCTACATCCCAGAGTATTGAGGAGGTGGCAGTAGAGCTAGTGAAAGAATTACTGATTATTCTTCAAAGCTGGTTAGATTCTGGAAAGGATCCTCCAGACTGGAAAGCAGCGATTGTAAACCTAAATATTTAAAACAGGACGGAGAGAGCAAACAACAAACTAAACAGTGGTTAGCTTGATGTAAGCTGGAAGAAAAACATTGTACCCTTTTGTAAGGAATGTGACAACTAGACACTTGGAAAATAATGTCATGATTCGGAAGAATCAATCTAGATTCAGGAAGGGGAAATGATCTTGATCTTTGATAAACCTGCTGGATATTGGGGAGTTTGTCCGTTGTGACATCGACAATTGAGAACCAGTGGAAATGAAGTATTTGACTTTTCAAAAGACGGTTGACATGGTTGAATAGAGGTGAGTGGGGAATGTTAGAGTCCATGGGTAGGTAGGGGTGGAATGCACCGAATGTATTAAAAGTTGGATAATCGAGGGAATGGAGAGAGTAATATAATTATCTGGAGTGAAGGCTTTGAGGTATCAGAAGGATCAGTGTTTGGCCAATAGCTCTTTGCAAGATCTAAAATATTTCAGTTATGAACAACAAATATCATCGTTCACGTTTATGTTCATTAAATAGTGAGAGGTTGGGAAATGCTGTTGTTGAAACAGACCTGGATGTGCTTGGTCATAAGTCACAAATAGAATTTTTACACAGCAGCAAGTAAATGATATGTGGCTGGTCATGCAAAACGATTAAAGTATCAGAGTAAATGTATCTTTCCCAATGATCGTGTTTTGTTGAGAGACTGTTAGATGTATTGTGGTCAGGTTTAATCAGCAAAGGCGTTTCACCAGACTAAACCCTGGCATGATGTTACCATGAGGGGAATGGGAAGAAACTTGTGCTTAATAAAGTGTGTTAAGGTGTTTGTGAGTTTATATTTAAAAAAGTGCTGAAGCACATTGAATGTTGAAGATACAAAATTGCCTTATTAGACCAATTAAAGGAATGCCCAGGCAAATTCACGTTTCCTATGTATTGGAGTGCAAATATATCCACTGTAAACATATTGGCTGGTGCCTGTTCTAGTCGAGGAGAGATCTGCACGGTAACAGCATGTAGATTGTAGTTTTGAGGGTGGTGGTGGTGCGAGGTTCAGCCGGTTACAGTATTGCAAATAGACAACACAGTTGAATCATCTAGCCTGCGATAAGCAAACATGCATCATTCTCCCTCACTACTAACTTCACGAGAGCAATGGGTGATGGGAAATGTGATCAATAGCCAACGGTGCAAACATTCAATCCAGTCCAGTAGTTTTTGGGAACTGAAGGAACCATACTGAAAGGGGTTAAATGGAGCTGTTTGTTCAGTGACTGTGAGTGATGCTAGTCTCCATGGATCCTAGCTATGTCACTGGATGTTTTCCGTCTCCTATTAGTAAGGGGTCTCTTGCAATGGTTTATGCCATTGTAGCAGCAAATGCATCAACTCCAATGCTCAAAGGGATCAGCAGCTGCAGAGACAGAAAAAGAAGATTTAAACATCTGATAATAGTCTGGAATGATCCATTAATGGATCAGAATCTGAGAACATTAGACTGGAATGCTGCAACAATGGACAGGGGTTTATCCTGGGGTCTTTTCTATTTTTCCTCGTCTTGGTCAAAATTACCAGATCGGATATGGGGGGCACTGGTGATTATCCAGGCGGGTTACTATCCTATCCTCGCTATTGTTGGTGTTCCTGGTAAGTTTCTTCATCTCTATCCATTTATTAATCTCTTCAACCATGACGAACTTCGTTACTATTTCTGTTATCTATAATTGACAAAGACGGAAACTATTGTCTTCAGTTTCAAACGCAAATTCCATTGATTACCTGCAAATTTCAGAACCGCCCACACCCCCGCTCTCACAAACATCTGAGAACGAGACTGTTCACAATACCGAATTTAAATAAATAAAATTCATTTGTGTCTCGGTATTCTGTCCATCACAAAACCTATCCACTACCAGCTCGATTATATGCCCACTCACCATCTTGGCTTCAACGCTGACGCTTTATAAACCATTATCTATGCTTTGGTAAAATTCAGACGTTATGGTTCCACCTCTCCTTTAAGCACTCTTTCAGTTGCAAATATTTTGATCGCAACTTTGTTCTTGTCTCTAAAATAACTTAAGGACAGAAACACTCTCTCAGCGCAGTAATGTCGGAAGAAATGTAATTCAGATGCCCAGGCTATTACACAGAAAGATACTATTACACATCCTACCAAAGACGATGTCAGAAAGTAAATACAAAAGAAAGGAATTGGTAATACCAACCATAATATTTCCAGCATTTTGTTCATACTTTTATCTATTTCACTGATGTCCTTTGGTAAATAGAACGTGTGTTATTATCTGGTCTGGCTTAAAATTTATGTGAGTCCCACAGCAATGTGCTTGGTTCTGTACTGCCTGAAAGAATGACCTCACAGTAAATGACATTTGGTTAGGTCAAAAAATGCTGCCACTGTCAGTGATGCAGACATTCCAAGTAATAACAAAATTAAAGGTTAAATAAAGCAAAGAATGATGCAACAGATCAGAAACAATAAAGAACGAGAAAGTGCCAGACAAACTGAGCAGATTTTGCAGCCCCCTCGGGTCGAGAGAAAAATAGAATTGGCAATTCGATTCTAATGACCATACATCAGAACTGAATACAGTTGGGAAATAGCATGATCGATGTTGGTGACACCAACATCTGTTATGAAGGGGAGAAGGACTGAGTTGAATAGATGGAGAAAGAGAGAGATAGAGAAAAAGAAGCAAAGAGATTGTTGATGATCAACTGGGATGGAAATAAAAAAATGAAATTAAACCTTACTTATGTTTCTCCTGTTCCCATATTACTGATAATAATGACCATGTAAGTTATATGTCAAAGTTCCTGTTTAAATATTTTATGTCTGTTTTTCTCTCTTCCCTGAGTGTGATTATCTTCCTTTATTCATTAATAGGATGCTGGGCCAATATTTAATTCCCTTTCCTGATTGTTCTTCAGGAGGTGTTGGTGAGCTGCCTTCCTGACACACTGCAGTCCGTGGGCTGTAAGTAGTCAGTGCTGAGGTCCATGCGGTTTCATTTCTTTTGAGGTTTTGTCGTGACTGATATAACTGAGTGGCTGGTTTGGCCATTTCAAGCTGCAACTGAGAGTTAATCACATTGCTGTGGCGTTACATGTAAGCAAGACCAGCTGAGGATGGTAGATTTCCTTTCCTGAAGGGTATGAGGGTGCCAGGTAGGATGATCGACAATGGTTGCATTGTTTCATTTGATTCTTAATTGCTGATATTTTATTGAATTCAATTTCCAACATTAGCCGTTGTGGGATTCGGATCCGGTGTCTGGGTCATTACCTGATTCCCTGGAATCATACTCAGAGATAATACAGCTAGATCATCGCCTCCTCAGTATCTCCAATCAACTCCGATGGCAATGGTGATGTTGTTGTTGGTGTGACTTTGCTTCATAATAAATGATTGGCAAAAAAATGCCATCCTTCTCATTTTGTATTTATGAGAAGGTGAGATGATGGGAAGTGCTCTTGGTGAAAAGGAGCTGGATGTCCTTGATCATGGGGTACTAACAGAATCCCTACAGAGCAGTCTGGTGCTGGCAGGTGGGACTAGATTGGGTTGGGATATCTGGGTCTGCATGGACGGGTCGGTCCGAAGGATCTGTTTCCATGTTGTGCATCTCTATGACTCTATGACTCAGCAAGTAATCAGCCCAATAATGGGTAGTATCGTTCATTACAAAATGATTAAAGTATCAGAGTAAAGACACCGTCCTGCAATTGTGGAGTATACTTGAGACAGTATTTTCTTTTATTTATAATCAATGGTCTCCTTGCTACAGAGAGACGGTGTAATGGAGTTTCACCAGACAATTCCCTGCAATGATGGTACCATGGGGAGAGTGTGAAGGAAATAAATGTTGAATCTGTAACGCTACAAAAAGAATAAAAACGTGATTGCATTAACACTGAAGTGTTACCTATCAACACTCATTATTTTCAAAACAAACTACGTATAGCATTAGATATACCATGTTTTCCATGATATGTGTCTTCACATTTGGCCAAATATACAGATAGAAAAGGTTTAGAAGGATATGGACAAAGTGCAAGGAAATGGGGTTAGCGTGAATGGACATTTTGATCGGCATGAACCAGTTTGTGCTAATGGCCTGTCTCTGTGCTATAGGATTCTATGACTCTATGATAATTTACAGACCGCTATGAAGCCCCCATGTTGGTTGAGAGAGAGAGAGCTCCAGGTTCTGAATGAACTCTCACCATCTGGATGTACAGTTGGTGTGTGACCTTACACTGAACGTCATGTTGTTCACGAATCTGTCATCAGCCACACTCTGATAGTATTAACTATTCCCACCAGCTTCGACATCCATACAGAACACTAGCCTGTCTTCTCTGTCACAAACCAATCCTTTTTTACTAAAAGCTGTTCCTTGGCTCAAGTAGACTCTGTCCTTGATGTTTTTCAGAACATCAATAAAACGGGGCCAGGCTATGATCAGTCTGGTTTGGTACAGACATGAAAGGGATTTTCAGAGGCCTTTTATTTATATGTAAACAGATGAAACTACAGGCCAAAGTGGTCAAGCTTTCGAAGTGACTTGCATAATGAACGGGGAGTTGTCAGCTCTTTTAGCTGAGCTAGCTGAGTTGAGCTGAGCTGAGCAGTTTTCTGTTGAGTCTTGAACTGGGAATTTCAACTGGGAGCTGTGTGGAAACTCTGTCTCTTTTCTGCCATTTAGCCTCAACCTGGAAACATGCATTCCATTATGACGTTATTTCAAGTGAGTTTGATTATTGGGATTATTGTGTGTATTTGAAATAGCATAATTAAGTCTAGCTGGATAGGTTGAATTCTGTAGGTGTTCTTTATTCTGTTCATTGTGTTTCATTGTGTAAATTTGTGAATAACGTTTTTCTCTGATTTAAAATCAAGTAGTCACCCTAGCTAAATTACTCGGGGTAATTTTCATTGGATAATTGCCAAAACAAACTGCAAAGTTATGCTCTGGGCTGCTTGCTTAAGAATGTTTTGAGTGGTCTAGCCTCATCCATAACAGACTGGGGGCTCATTGCTGGATTTTCAACAGCGAGTTGGTGGTGCTAGTGTCTTTAGTTCGGGTATTTGTTTGACTGGGTTGACAAAGCTTCGAATAGTAATGACTATTTCAGTCGCCAAACGTTTCCTAGATGTGCATGCAGTGACTTTGGATATTTTACGAAAAGTGAATAAGACCAATTTGCAAGAATTAGCAGAGAAGCTGGAATTGGAACTGACTGCTTCTGTGAGGAAAGGAGAGGTAATTACAGCAGTAGCTCGTCAATTAAACTTGCTGGAGAAACCATCAGAATCTATAGAGATGGGAAGAATTCAGTTGCAAATGAAACATCTTGAGTTAGCGGCGAGACGTAAGGAAAGGGCAGCATAAATGAAACATTTGACTTTCAATAAAATGCAGAAGAAGGGGAAAAGAGAGAGCAGCAGAACAGAGAGTAAAAAGAAAGAATGGCAAAAGAGAAAGTAGCAGGGGAGAGAGAAAGAGAGAGCTTTTGAATAGCAAAAACTGACACTTAAAAAGGGAAGTCAGTGTTAAACACTGGAGATAACGACTGAGGGTGGGCTTAGTAAGGAAGAGAGTGCGGATGAGCAACCCCTGGTAGTCAGAAGCCTAGTGAGAATTGGTTTGCTTATGTTCAAGCATTGCCTCAACTTGATGAGAAGAATGTGATGACCTTTTCGTCTCATTTGACAAGTTGGCTCAACAAATGCAGTGGCCAGAGGCAATGTGGGTTTTGTTGATCCAAACGAAACTTGTAGGTAGGACTGGTGAGGTATTCACATCCCTATCAGAGGAGATATCTGGGGAGTCTGAAGAGATTTTTTTAAAAATTAAGTCAACATAGGCAACCTTTCAGGAATCTCATGAGGATCCTGGTCAAACCTACACTGAGTTTGTAAGGATCAAACAGACTAATTTCGATAGTTGGATAAGAGCTTTAAAATTCAGGCAAAGCTATAATGCCCTAGAGAGGTTAGTATTTGGAGGAATTGAAAAATTCACTACCTGAAGTAGTACAAACTCAGGTGGAAGAGCAGAGAGTGCAAACAGCAAGGTTAGCTGCTGAAATGGCTGATGATTATGAACTGGTCCATAAACTTGATTTGCTTTCCAGAACCAGTTCTGGTCTCTGAGGGACAGAAATTGGAGGAAAGAGATATCTTCACGTGCAAAGGGAAAGGTAGATCACAGTGTAGAATGTAAGGATAATTTACCACGGTAATAAAGAAAACCTTGAGGGGGACAAAGAAGTTTAAATACTATGGTGTTTTCATTGTAATAAAGTAGGCCACACAAATTCACAGTGTTGGTGAGCTGGGAGAAAACCAGCTGTAGGATAACAAGACAAGCCTGGAAGTTTCGTTGAATTGGTAACAAAAAGCATAGGGGGAGTTAGGCAACTGCCTCAGAGTGTACAATATGATCAGTGGACATGCTAAATCTCTGTAAAAAAAATCTACATGGAAGGGTAAAGTTTATTCACATAGGCCAGGAGTATTTGTAAGGAGGTTCCAATATTAATTGACACAGGATATTTTTAGTCTGTAATGCTGAGGGGTGAGGATTCATGAACTCTTGAGAGACTATTGCCAGAAAATGTGCTGGGAACAGGAATTCATAGTGAGGCAAAAAGTGCTCAGTTATGTAAAGTAATGAGTCCAGAGAAGAGCGGAGAATGTGTGGTAGGTGTACTGGACCCCTAACCCTCAGCTCCAGGAATAAAAATTGTCTTTGCAAATAATATAGCTGATTCACTGGTAGGCGTGCTGCCTAGTCTAGTTGAAAAGTCAGTGGAGATGCAGGCAACTGAAGACCTGGAGAATGCTTATCCAGGAATTTTCCCTGATTACGTCATCAGAAGATCACAAATGCACAGGTTGAAGCGGGATAAAGGCACAGATAAGGAAGCTGACGTAGAGATATCCAAAAGTTTCTTTTTGACCAGATAAGTGGAACAGAAGGAGCAAGTATGAAAACATGAAAGTACTTTAGCTCTGCTAAGGTGATTGAATTAAGCAGAAGATGAGGAGTTACAAAAGTTATATCAAAAAACATTTAGCAAGAAAGAGAATGAATGCATTCCTGTTGTTATTACTTAACAAATGATGTCTTAATGTGGAAATGAGACCAGCGCACATTGAAGTAGATCAGGCGTGGACAGAAATTCTTCAAATTGTTTTCCTGTTGGGTATAGAAAGGAGGCGCTGCGAGTGGCACATGAGCTACCACTTGGAGAACATTTCGGGGTTAGGACATTACAGGCTGGAATACAAAGATACTTTCACTGGCCTGGACAACACAAAGATGTAGTTGAATTTTGCCAGATGTCTCAAACATGTCACACAGACAGTAATAAACCTGCAACTTTAATACCTATTCCAACATTTGAGGAACCTTTCACAAGAGTCTTGATAGATTGTGTAGGCCCCTACCTCAAACAAAAAGTGGAAATAAGTATTTATTAACAATAATAAATGCGTCGACTTGATTTCCAGGGGAAGACCCATTATGCAGCATCACAGCTAAAAGAGTTGTACAAAAATGCTTATTTTTTACAAGGTACGGACTACCAATAGAGATCCAATCAGATCAAACCTCACATCCGAACTATTCAAGGAGATGATGGATAACTTGGGAATAAAGCAATTCAAATTTACTGCGTACTATTTGGAATCACAGGGAGCATGAGAGAGATGGCATCAAACACTGAGGACCATGTTGAGGTTTTATGGTCAGGATTATCCAGATGATTGCGATAAGGAAATTCCTTTTGAACTATTTGTGATCACAGATGCACAGAATAAATCGACCGAATTCAGTCTATTTAAATTAATTTGTGGGCATAAAGTAAAAGGACCATTAACATTGGTTAAGGAGAAATTAATAAGTCAGAATTCAGAGACCATCCATTTGGATGATGTGTCAAATTTTAGGGAATGATTAAATAGAGCTGGAGAGTTGGGTAGACAGCATTTAAAAGTATTGCAGCATACAATGAAACAGGAAGTGGATCAGAAATCATAAATTGGCAATTTTGCAATTGGGAGTAAAGTATTGGTGTTACTTCCAGTAACATATGAACCTTGAAAAGCAAGTTTTGGCGTACCTTATCAAATTGGGAAGAAATTGAATGAGGTGAACTATTTGATACGGACTCCAGACAGGATGAGATCTCACGGAGTGTGTCATGTGAATATTCTCAAAAGGTATTTTGATAGGGAAGGAAAGCAAGAGGAGAAGGTGTTAATGATTACAGCACAGAAGGAAGAACCAAGTTCAGAGGATTCTGAATTGGACATTCCTCAAATCAAATTGGAGAATGAGGAAGTTGTCAAAAATTGGGATAAATTATTGAGTTACCTTACACAAGAAAAGAAAAGTGACCTGAAAGAGTTTTTACTATCTTGTGGAGAGATATGCGGCAATAAACTGGGAAGTACGAACATAATTGTGCATGATGTAGACACAGGAGATGCTGTTCTGATTAAGCAACATCCTTATGGGCATGACTCTCCAAAATTGGCACAGGTTCAGAAGGAGATAGAGCGCACACTCCAATATGTCATAATCGAAGTGAGTTACAGTGACTGGAGTTCACATATAGTCATGGTACCAAAGCCAGATGGTACCCAACGGTCATGTGTGGACTATCACAAAGTCAATGCCGTTACAAAGACTGATGCAGATCCAATTCCATGTTTGGAGAACTGTGCCGAAAAAGTGGGAGAAGCTACTTACATTTCTAAGTTGGATTTGCTCAGAGGTTACTAGCACGGAACTTTGTCAGAAAAAGCAAAGGCAATTTCGGCTTTCATAACACCAAATGGACTATATCAGTTCAAATTGTGGCATTTTGTATGAAAAGCGATCCAGCCACATTTCAGAGACTGATAATAAGGTCATTGCCTGATTACCCAACTGTGTGGTCTACGTCGATGACCAGGTGGTTTTTAGTCACTCATTTAAGGAACATTTACAGCATTTATCGGACTTGTGCGATCAACTTCAGAAGGCAGGCTTGGTGGTAAACTTAGCTAAAAGTGAATTTGAGAAAGCTCAAGTCACGTCCCTGGGTCACGTTATTGGACATGGACAAATGGGCCTATGAGATACGAAAACGAAAGTAGTTGGGGAATGTTTCACACCGTCGTCAAAAAGAAATATGTAGTACTACGGTTCATGGGATTGACTGGATTTTACCGAAAGTTTGTGCCAAACTTTAAGCAGTGCGGCGGCTCCACTCACCAAATTGTCAAGGGCAAGAACTCTCAGTGGACAGTGGACTGTCAAAAGGCATTTTACAATCTAAAGACTGTGTTAACACTGCTCCCAGAAGAGCTTCATTAGATTAGGCGAAGCCTTTCAAGGTGGCTATCGTTGCCAGTGGTGTGGGTATTGGCCCAGTGTTCCTACAGGAGGATGATGAGGGAATAGAAAGACCCATCGGGTATTATTCTGGGAAGTCGAACGTTCATCAACAGAAATGTTCAACGGTGGAGAAAAAGACTTTAAAGTTAGTGTTGGCATTACACCATAACTGTGTTTATATTACCAGCAATGCATCTGAGACAATCGTATACACTGATCACAACACATTTGTGGGAAAAACTAAGGACAAAAATGCCAGATTGTTTAGATGGAGCTTCTTGTTGCAGCCATTCAATCTGACAATTGTGCATGTGGAAGGTCGCAAAAGCGTGAAAGCTGATGGGTTATTGAGACTCGAATGAGATACGGAGGTGTTCGGTGGTGGGTGTACCACGGCCTGAATTTGAAAGGGTTTGTGCATGTTTGAATGTTTACAGTTAGCATAGTGTATCCGTCTGTTTGGAGACTACTAACTGGGTTTGAAGGGTTAAAAATGCAGCCATCTTTTAGCATTGATGGTTCTTTTTTAGTGGGGGGGGGGGGGGGGGGGAGACATGTCACAAAGCAAGTCCCTTATTTGTCAAAAAGCTGTTCCTTGGCTCAAGGAGACTCTATCCTTGGTTTCTTTCGCAGGGACAATAAAACGGGGCCAAGCTCCTATCTGTCTGGTTTGGTACAGAAATGAAAAGGATTTTTAGAGGCCTTTTGTTTATATGGAAACAGATGAGACTTCAGGCCAAAGTGGTCATGCTTCATAAGTGACCAGTATAATGAACAGAGAGTGGTGAGCTATTTTAGCTGAACGAGCTGAGCTGAATTGAGCTGAGCAGTTTTCAGTTGAGTTTTGAACTGGGAAGTTCATCTGGGAGCTGTGTGGAAACTCTCTCTCTTTTCTGACCTTCAATTTCAACCTGGAAGTATATGATCCGTTTGTACTGGTTTTAATTGGGAGTTTGATTATTGGGACAGTTGTGTATGCTCGGAACAGCATAATGAAGTCTAGTTGAATAGGTTGAATTCTGTCGTGATTCTTTATTCTGTTCTTTGTGTTTCATTGTGTAATTTTATGAATAAAGTTTTTGTCTGTTTTAAAATGTAGTAGTCATCCTAGCTAAATTACTCCTATTTCAATTCTCTTTCTCAGTCCCTTTCCAACATGGCCATCCTTGGCGTCCTCCATTGCCACAACGAACCAAACCATGATTTGGAAGAACAAGATCTCATCTGTCTCCTGTGTAGCCTACACCCCGGGGACTCAACATTGAATTCTCCAATTGCAAATAACTTCCCTTCCAATTTCCTGACTCCCTTCCCAGACCCTCCCCTCCCTTCCATTCCTCTGAGCAAGCTTTTGTCCAGCTACCTACCAACTGGACTCAGCCATCCCATCACCAACCCGCTGATACCATTGATCTGTGTTCACTTAGCCCCACCTCGCCACTCTGCCTCCTCCTCCCTCACCCGCACTTTATCTATAGACTCCCTTACTCCCATCCACAGTCCTGACGAATGGTTATATCCAAGGCGTTCACTTCTCAAAGTCTTGATGCTGCCTTGCTTATTTTGTTCTTCCAGCTTCCTGCGAGTGTATTTTGGATTCCAACATCTACTGTTTTTTTTTAAATTGTCTTCTTGTGTAACAGGCAGGAGTGAGTGAACGCATTGCACCTCTTGTTATCCAACAGATCAGATGGATGGAATGGCTTTCTTATATTACTGTGAAACCAGCTAGAGTTGCTGAAGGAGTTCCTCTTTCTTTTAATCATGAAAATGTTTAGTGCCCAGCAGTGCTTTTGATTCACGTTACCTTTACATTAGCAGCACAAGCTTGAATGTTGTCCAGATTTGATACCTGAGTACCTTAGGAGGTGACTCATTGTTCTGAACATTGTATAAACTTCACAGAACATCCCCACCTCTGATCGTATGACAGAGAGAAAGACCTTGATGACGCAGCTGAAGGTGTTTATGCCGAAGACGCTCCCCTGAGGATTGCCCACGGGGATATCCAGGGACTGGGAGGATTGATGTCCACCAGCCCCATTGTGTTCTGAATGATTCAACCAGTGGGGAGTTTACAACTGATTCCCATCAAGTTCAATTTTGTTCAGTCTCCTTGACATCTCACTGAATCAAATACTGCCATGATATCAGGGCCAGTCACTTTACGCTGTGTTCATATCTTCTATCCATGTCAATGGGCCAAGGTATATGTGTGGGAAGTGTTTCCTTCTCTCAGGGGGCAGTGACGGTTGGGACCAGACAGTTGGGGAGGCCAAATCATTGAAATGTTTGGGGGGTGCCAGTGGGTGTCAGTGGATTTTGACCCGTCAGAGAGTCGAGGGCTACAAAGAATTGGGCATAAAAGAAAAATTGCGGCCGAGTGAAGAGCGTCCCTGACTTACTGAATGGAAGTGCAGGTCTGATGGGCTATGTAGCCTGGTTTTATTCCAGTATACCCCATAGTCCAGTCACTTTGCGGCCTCTTCCATTTCCTGTGTTACTGACTTCAAGTAACTGAATAGATTGATCCTGTTCCTGTGCAACTGGATACTGTTGCTACATGATCTGGTTACAGTTTTATAGGTCCGAGGGGTTTGTTGGCCTCCTCCTGTAACTGTATATCAGGCTCCAGGAGTTGAAAGGTCTCATTCTGTTCTGGTGTAATTGAAATCCATATTGACTAAATCTTGGAGAAATTGAGCTCTGCAGATGCTGGAGATTAGTGTCGAAACGTGTGGCACTGGAAAAACACGGTGGGTCAGGCAGCATCAGACGAACAGAAGAATCGACATATTGGACGTTCCTGATAAAGGGCTTATGTCCGAAACATAGATTCTCTTGCCCCTCGAATGCTGCCTGACCTGCTGTGCTTTTCCAATATCACATGTTTCGACGTCTACTGACCCAAGTCAATCTTCCTGGTCACTTCATCCAATTACATTAAGAAAATTGTCAAGCACAAACTTCCTCGCACAAAGCCACACTTACTATTCCTAATCAAAGCCTGTCTTTCTAAATGCATGTACATCTTATCCCTCAGAACCTTCTCAAGTAACTTACCTACCACGGATGTTAAACCTACTGATCTGTAGTTCCAAGGCATTTTTTTGTGTAGTTCTCCTTGAATAAGGGCATGGCATTTGCTACCCTCCAGTCTTCCGGGACATCCATTGTGGTCAGTGATGATCAACATTATAGTCCAGGGTCGCCGAAAATTCTTCTGGAGCCACTTGAGATGTTCTTAGATATATCGGGTAAGGACAATGAGATTTATCCACTTTCAAACATTCTCGTACGTCCAAATTTCCTCTACTATGATATGGATTGTTCCTAAGATATCACCACTAACTTCCTCAACTTCTCAAGTCATCAGGTCTTTCTCCACGGTAAATATAGAGTAGAAATATTCGTTGAGGATTTCGCCCATCTCTTATAGTTCCACACATACTTGTCCACATTGGTCTTCGATGGGTCCTATTTTCTCTCCAGTTATTGTTTTTTTAAATATATTTAAGTACCTTTTTGGATTCATCCTAATCTTCTCAGCCAAGGCTCTTTCTTGCCCCTTTTTCACCCGACTGATTTATTTTTTCAGTGAACTCCTGTATCTCTTATATATGTCCAGGGATTCCCTTGATCCCAGCGGCCTAGAACTGAACCAAGCCCGAAGTTCGAACATGAACCTGTTGACCAGTTTTGTCCCTCTCCATAACTATATGAAAACTTATAGAACTATGGTTACTGGTCCCAACGTGCTCCTCTACTATTAATTCAGTCACTTGTCCAGCCCTATTTCCTAAGAAAAGTTCGAGTTTTGCCCCTTCCCGAGTAGGACACTCGATATACTGCTTGAAGAAACTTTCCTGACGAATTTGACTGATTCTATCTCATCAGATCCCTTAATGCTCTGGCCGTTCCAGTCTGTATTAGAAAAATTAAAATCCCCTAGCATGATAACCCTATTGCTCCTGCAGGTCTCCCCTCTCTCCCTGCATATTTGTTACTCTCATTCCTGTCGACTCTTTGGGGGCCTATATTACAACCCCAACACCTCACCATTCCATTTCTATTTCTTAACTCCACCCACAAAGCCTCATTGGGTGATTCATCAGTTATTTTATCTCTGGTTACTGATGTGGTACTCGCCTTAATCAGAAATGCAACTCCCCCTTCCCTCTTTCCACCATCTCTGTCTCACCTAAAGCACCTGTTCCCTAGCTCATTAAGCTGTCAGTCCTTTCCATCAATTAGGCATATTTCTGTAATGGCTATAATATCCCAGTCCCACCTACATAACCACACCCTGAGTTCATTGGCCTTACCTGTCAGCCCTCGTGCATTGAAACAGATGCAATTTAATCCAAAATGCATTACTTTCTCTCTATCGTTTTCCAGCCTAACCTTACTATTTCTGATTACTGTATCTCCTTCCACTTGCCTCCCTGCTCTTGAGGATATGACCACTTGTCAATCTAGTTTAAACCCTCCCTTGTAACCCGAGCAAAACTGGCCACCAAGATATTGGTATCCCCTCCAGTGCAAGTCCCTGACGTTAATTTCCCTCTCAGGAGATTATCACTGTCAAGATATTTTTTTAAAAAATGATTCTCCTAGCTCTCTGTAATTACGCTGTAGGACCTCATCCCTATTTCTACGGATATCATTTGTGCCAACGTGCATAATGATTTCTTCTGCTCACCCTCCCCCTTGAGAATGTTCTGCAGCCACTTGGAGACATGCTGGACCCTAGTACCTGGGAGGTAACGCACCATCTTGGATTCCCATTTGCGACCACAGAATCTTTGATCTGTCCCATTAACAATCGACCGTCTTAACTTTAACGCCCTTTCCCGCTGTGCCCAAGAGCCAGTGGGAGTACCACCAACCTGGCAACTGTTGTTTTCCCCTGAACGGACATCGCCCCCAACAATCCAAAATGGTCTACTTGTTTTCGAGGGTAATAGCCACGGGGGATTCATGCAATCCCTGCCTACTCCCTTTGCCATTCCTGGTAGTCGCCGATCTACTCTCTGCCTGGAACATGACAGGAAGCAAGGAACGCCTGTTGGATTAAATTGTGTTCATTTAAATACAACAGGACTGACAGATAAGGCTAATGAACTCAGGACGATGAACGTTGGACTGGAATATTACAGTCATTAAAGAAACATAACTAGGGCGTGTCTATGAATTTGTCAGTATCTCGGATGACATTGAGTGCATCCTAGATTAGATTATCTACAGTGTGTAAACAGACCCTTTGGCCAAACAAGTTTACACCGACCCATCGAAGAGCAGCCCACCCAGACCCACTCCCCTACACGCAACACTACGGGTAATTAAGCATGACCAATTCACCTAACCTGCACATCTTTGGAGTGTGGGAGGAAACCGCAGAACCCAGAGGAAACTAATGCAGACACGGGGAGAATGTGCAAACTCTACACAGACAGTTGCCCGAGTCAGGATTTGAACCCTGGTCACTGGTGCTCTGAGGTAGCTGTGCTAACCCATGACCCACCTTGCCGCCCAGCGTCGCTCCCTAACACAGTCTCCCAGGAGCTGAAGCTGGGTGCAGTGCCCACACGTGTAGCCATCAGGGACGGTGGAATTCTCCCTGAGCTACCACATCTCACAAGATGGAGCGTGCAACTTTCCTAAATGCCATCTCGACTGCTGTAACAATAAAGTTAAAAAGACTTTATTTGAGTTTCCCTGTACATTTTGCTGAGCTGAGCTGTCCGAAGCCTCTCATGTCAAAGCCTTCCTGTTTACTCTGCTACCAACGGCATGTCTCTCTACCCCTTCACATTTAATTTTGGTCAGGGAAGGAAGGAGACATGACAGTGATGTAGTGTTTAGGCCTTCAGCACTCCTTGACACCTGGCCCCAGGCTATCTGCTCCTCAGTGCAGATCTGCTCTTGGCCTTGGAGGGTGTCTTGCTGAGGTCTTTCTTCTGGTAGTGGTGATTGTGTCGATGCAAATCCTCACCTTAACAGGCAATCCGTGTTATTGCAGTCCTCTCGAACTTTCTGTCCATTTGTATTGCATTTATGAATTCCTTGAATCCCTCAATTGCATTCCAAACTGTGTCTCACTCCATAGTAAGAGAGGTTGATGTTCTTGTGAATACAAGGTTATTGGAAAAGAACACCATTAGACGTAGGGGCAACAATATGTCTATCTGCTCACTGAGTCTGCTTTTCGTTCGATTAGGTTATATTTATTTTGTTAATCCCCCATTCCACTTTCCTGTGATTTCCCCGTAACGCTTGTATAAAAATCTGTCTGTCTCAGCCTTGAAGATATTTAATGATCCAGCCTCAACAGTCCTCCGAATTTTCTACAATTGTTTCCCTCTCACTGATGTGAGACTTGGTGGTCTTTAATCTGGTGATATGCCCACTCCATCTTGCATAAAATTCCAACTCTTCCTCAGCTCCTGTGTCAATTTGCTCAAGTGTCAAACGGTCACTCTCCCTGAATCCAGGAACTGCTTCAACAAACTGAAGACCGGTTTGTAGAGTGTGTTTAACATATTCTCTGACTCTGTGAACAGAGTAATTAGAGTATTAGTCTCTAATACTCCCATTCTTTCCCACGTTATCCTATCCCCTTAATGAACCAAAAAAAAGACTGTGGATTCTTGCTAATTTTACCTGCTAAAGTTTTATCAACCCTCCTTCTGCTCTTCCACTGACATTTTAAGTTTAGCCCTCCACTTGCTATATTCTTTTAGGACCTTCATTGACCTGCTCACTTGGTACCAGATTTAAGCTTCTCTTTCCCTTTTCATCCTGTTCGGAATTTGTGTCGACGTCTGAGGTTCTCTGGGTTTGTTTTCCTAAATTTTATCTTCGGTGTAACATGCTGGGCCGACACTGTCATCAATTCCATTTTAAACAAATGATTCCCCCAACCCCCGCCCCACCTTGTTCTGCTACAGTTTCACCCAGAAGCAACTGCACTTTGGCCAGATCCTGTCATTGTTTTCCATAAAATCTCCCCAATGCAAAAAGGTCTTATTTTTCTAACATTTTTGGGGTCTTTTCCTTCGCAAAGACAAAATGTGTGATATCACGGTCACTGGTCCTATAATGCTCTCCCACTTCTGCCTGGAACAGCTGACTGGCTTCGTTCCCCACAGTGAGGCCCAGCACTGAACTGTCCATTGTTGTATCTGCTCTGTGTTGATATAAGAAGCTCTCTGGAATACATTTCAAAACATCTTCCCCTCTTAAAATTTTATCACTGACCGAATGAATGTTTGGAATTGAAATGCTTGAATATAACTAGCCTATTATTGTTTTACACACCTCAATAACTTGGTTATATACCTGCTCCCGTACTTTCCTTTATCTGAAGGTCTATAATATATCCCTAGCAGTGTTTCTGTCATGGTTTTGATCCTGAGCTCTAACCACCAAGCCTCTTTAGAAGATCCTTTCAAGATATTGTCCCTTCTTACGCCAGTAACTAACTCCATAATTAATAAGGCAATATCACCTCCTCTTTTACCCTCTCTTCTGTCCTGACTCTTGTTCTGGTACCACAGAATATTGAGTTGTTAGCCCCGACCTCCCTCAAACACATCTCTGTAATGGCAAAAATGTCACACTTCCACATGTCACCCTGTTTCCTTATCATATCTGTCTGTCTGAAAATATTACCAGCATCAAGGTAAAGCACATCCAACCTGGAATATATCACCTGGAATACTCTGTACCTCGGAGTTTTTCAGACATTCGCTGTTCGTTATCAACCTGTCCAATTCATGAATCAAAACTGTAACTCTGGGACTGAATGAATATTTGTTGAATTTGAAATTCGTTTTTAGTAAATGTGTTCATCAAATGCAACTTTCCATAACTGAACAGTCAGCTCCAGATACAATGAGTTTCTGCTGATTAGTTCCCTGCTCAGTGTGCAGAGGGGACAGCCCTCAGTGATGGAGAAAGTGAGGACTGGTGATCAGAGTCGAAAATTGTGGCGCTGGAAAAGCACAGCCAGTCAGGCTGCATCTGAGGAGCAGCAGAGTCAAAGCTTCCCATGTGTTCCATTCCATAATACACAGGATATTGGGAACCATATTTGCTCAGGAAGGCAGCACTGTACAGAGCCCTGAAATGGAAAGCAGTCAATCAGTTGGTTGGACAGGGAGTAAAAAGTTGAGGTGAAATTCAGACTGTTTGAAGTACAAACATAAGGATAGATAAATCCCTCGGCCAGACGGGAAACACTCTAGGATACTAAACGAAGAGCGGGAGAGATTTCTGTGCCTTTGCACCTTCACTCTCCATTGGAGTAGCGTCGGTTGATTGGAGGGTGGCAAATGTAATCCCTTGTTTAGACAAAGAAACAGGGATTTTTCTGAGAATGACAGACCAGTCAGTCTTACATCAATGTTGGGCAAACTATTGGAGAGGAGTCTGGAAAAACAAGGTATGATTATAAATAGTCAGCATAGATTTATGAGGGGCAGGTCATACCTCACAACCCTTATTGGATTATTTGAGGATGGGATTAAACACACTGAAGAAGGTAGAGCAGTGAATGCGGAGTGCATGGATTTTAACAAGTTGTTTGATAAACTTCCCCATGGTAGTTTCATTCAGAATGTAAGGAGGCATGGTATACAGGGAAACCTATCTGTCTGGATACAGAATTGGCTAACCCATAGAATCCAGAGGGTGGTGGTAAATGGGAAGTATTCAGTGTGGAACTAGGTGAGCAGTGGTGTTCCATAAGAATCGGTTCTGGGACCTCTGCTGTTTGTGATTTTGATAAATGACTTGAATGACGAAGTGGAAGGGTAGGTTCGTAAGTTTGATGATGTAACACAGGTTGGTGGAACTGTGGATAGAGTGGAGGGCTGTTGTAGTTTGCAACAGGAACATTGACAGGATGCAGTACCCAGCTGCGAAGTGGCAGATGGTGTTCAAAAGGGAAAGTGGGATACGATTCATTATGGAAAATCAAACTTGAATGCAGAATACAGGGTTAAAGGCAGGATTCTTCCATTGTGGAGGACTGGGTGATCATATGGTTCATGATATAGCTCCCACAAAGTTGCTACCCAGGTTTATAAGGTTATTAAGGATGTGTTTGGTGTGTTCATTAGCCGAGGGATTGAGTTTAACAGCTGCGAGGTTATGCTGCTTCTCTATGGAGCCCTGGTGAGACCAACAAAGAATATTGTGATCAGCTCTGGTTGCCTCGTTATAGGAGAGATGTGGAAGCTTTGGTGAGGGTGCTGAGAGATTTATCAAGATGCTGCCTGGACTGGAGGGCATGACTTACAAAGAAAATTTGAGTGTGCTAGGGTGTTTTTCTCATTGGAACGAAGACAAATGGAAAGTGACTTGACAGGGGTGTTCAAGATGACGAGAGACATAGATAGAGTGGATAGCCATTTACTTTCTGCCAGGATGGAAATGACTCTCGACGGGGTATGATTTTAAGATAATTGAAGGAAGGTTTAGGGGAGATGTCAGAGGTAGGTTCTTTCACAGAGTGGTGGGTGTGTACAATGAACAGCCAGCAGTTGTAGTAAAGTCAACTATATTAGGGATATATAATTGGATATGCACATGAATGATAGTACAATGAAAGGTATGTAGGTTAGTCTGATCTTAGAGTCGGATCAAAGGTCGACAGAACGTCAAAGACCGAAGGGCCTGCACAGTGCTGCACTGTTCTGCATTGTTCTGTGTTTTCAGTTTCACCCAGCTTTGGATTCTCATCAATTGTTGAATGTGTGAGGCAGTGATGTGTGTGAGATCAGGAATCTTTGGAGGGGTATAAGGCCAAAACCTCCAGTTTGGTGTGCATTGTTACAGTCACCTGAAAGCCAGTATAATATGTGCGGTTACTTAGACCAGACAGAATCCGTCAAATTCAGTTATTAATGTGATTCTTGGCTTGCCGTTTGCTGCAGGTTACTTCACATCCATTCTACTGTGTGACCCATGTAGTAATCTCTGACCATTCACAGAGATGTACAATTTTATTTTGTTACTGGATAATGTGAAGGTGCCATTTATTGGATATGGATTTCGAGGTTTCTTTGTGAGGCACAAGGCACTGCAATAGCTCGTGAACTTGTTAACGTCTTTACCCGAGGTGCAGGAGTATGGAATCTTGGAGGCAGGTCAGATTTCATCACCATAGGTAACTTGTATGGTGTGATTCTGGCTCTCCATGTCAACACGTCTGCTCTCTGGGCCAGGCTCTGGCTGAAGATGAATTTGAAAGATTGGTTGCTGGTCAGCCATTAGTATTTAACCTGGACAACATTTGTACCTACACTGAGACCAGTGATAGTCTGTTGGCGGGTTCTCCCCTGCCCAAGGTGGATTCCAAATTATTTGTTTTGAAGTAATGTTTGACTGACTGCCCCGAACCAGGTTAGATACTCAATGTACAGATTTTGGAAAAGGCAACTGAGTCTCTGTGTATCTCAGGCAGCTGTGAGGTCCAATAACAGTTTAAATGATGTCAGATCTATTTGAAGCAATTTTAAGCATAGCTCATTGTAAGGTGGTGAGTTTACTGAGCCGAACAATAGTCGGATGTTTGCTATATTCCATGAATTGGGCAAAAATAAGATGTGAACGATAATCATTCAACTGAACTAGAATCTCTTCAATCAGTTCTGTTGTTTCTATATTTATGGAACTAAAATATAAACTCCTGTCAAGATTTTCTAACACAGAAATAAAGCATGTACATTTTATTTTATCAAGAAAGAACATAACTCTTGTGGTGATCAGAATTAGATATTCAATGTCAGGATTCAAAGCAATTTTTGTCACTACAATATTTTTAAAGTGGTTGGCTTCTGAATGATTACATGTTCAGGGTGAGCAAACGACTGAACATACAAATAGAATTAGCGTTCTTATCCATTTATATATAAACTATCAGTTTTATTTCTCACTGAAATGTACGATCTTCAGCTATTTAAAAATTGCAATAATTCACCATGGACTGTGAACATTAAACTAAATAAATTATTTGTGTTATCAAATTTTAGTGAATAATAATTTGAAAACTTCCAATTTTTAGAATGAACAATGTTTAATATGAAACGTGAAAAGTGAAAAAAAAACAACGAACATAATATTGTGTCAATGAAAAGTCAGAGCTTTCCAAAGAGATTTGTGACAAAGCAATGATATATTTGTTTTAGTAATGGGAATACAACATGTAAAATATTCATGTTCTGAGTAATAATTAGACTTCATAATGAAGCTGACCTTGCAATACTTGCATTTTAAATGCTTATGCTGCACCAAATAATCAGATATTTGTGAGCATTTACACAGTGAAATATTTGGATACTGACTTTTATTCATAGCTGACACATGATAGAATATAAAACTTTAAAGTACAGGAGGAGGCCATTGGCCATTATGTATGTATCAGTTCCAAAAATATCTCCCAAGCAGTACCATTTGCCAGCCCTCTCTCTGTTGCCCGTTAAATTCATAATTTCCAAATATATATCCAGTTCTCTTTTGAATCATCCACAACTTTCCCAGCCAGTCAATTCCAATTCGTAACAACTCTCTAAATAGACGATTTTCCTTATTTCACTTCTAGCTCTTTTGCTGACAACCTTGAAATTAGAATTCCTTGAAGCTATAATGCCTACTAATAGAGTATTCTTTTTCTACTCTGCAAATTTTTTCATACTTTTGAGCACCGCAATAAATTCACATCTTTGTCTGTTCTGCTCCCGGAACAATAAGCCTTGCAAGAACTTTAACAAACAATACAACGGAAAAAACAAGCAGAAAACTAATCTCCAGGACATATGAATATCAACTAGCTACAAATGACATGATCCCAATACGAATGCCTTACGTAATGATGAGGAAGTACGCCACTTTGACTAGGTCTGCATATCTATCCTAGGACAGGCCAAACAGAAACAAGCACCAGAATTCCTGGAAACATGGCATTCCAACCGGAATTCCATCAACAACCACATCAACTTTGACTCCATCTACCATCGTCAGAGAAAAAGGGCAGGAAATGACATCATCACACCGGAAATTACATTACCAACTCAAGGAAACCGAAACATTTAAATTGAAAGTGGGAGATAACATCAGCACTTCACTGGAGGCTCACTTACTGAGTACAGTCAATGGCACAAACTAGGAACTGCCATTAGCTGTTGCTTCAGAATACATCAGCGTGTTCGTGGCTGCCACCACATAGAATCATTGATTGAAAATGCGAGCCTGCATCACCAAGTGCATATCCAAAGTCTTTTTTTTTAAATTTTGTGAGATTACCTGATCAATCACCCGCCTAGGAAATGCATTCCAGACACATGTTTTTAGGGCAGAAATGTGGCTCAGTGGTTAGCTCGCCTGCCTTAGAGCACTGGGGACCCAGGTTTGATTCCAGCTTTGGGTGACTGCCTGTATGGACTTTGCACATTCCCCCCATATCCGCATCGTTTTCCTGTAGGTACTCCTCCCACAATCCAAAGATGTGCTGGATAAGTGAATTGGTCATGCTAAATTGCCCAAAGTGTTCAGAGACATGTAGATTATGTACATCAGTCAGGAGTAAATATAGGAGGAATGTGTTTGGGTGGGTTACTCTTTGGAGGGTCAGTGTGGATTTTCTGGGCCGAAGGGCCTGTTTCCACATATAGAAACTTTATATTCTATGTCTGTGCCACCCTCTCAGTTCAATACAGACTCCAGAAATCCCCTCTCAATCCCCTACCTTTCACTTTAAGTATGTTTCCTTTTGTTTTTGACCATTAGAGTAAGGGAAACAGCTGCTGTCTGTTCATCCTCTCCATACCCTTTATTCTCTTGTACACCTGCACCATGTTCCCTGCTCAACCTTCCCTGCTGCAAAGCAAAAAGGAGCAAGTGTAGCCCTCGCTCTTCAAAGTTTGAGTTCTCACTTGTCTTGTTAATTCAGATGTGCACCCTCTCACATTTATCAGTGTTAAACTTCATCCGCCATTAATCTGGATATTGAAATCATCTGTTTATATCGCCCTGTAGCCTAACCTTGTCCTCCTGACTGTGAACCACCCAGCTAATCTTTGTGTCATCCCCAACATTAGTTATCATTCCACTGCCGTCCATCTTCCACATTCTCACCATCATCATTTATGAATATCACAAACAAACCTTGATTTCCTTCCTGTTCTCCAGATGTTATTCACGAAGGAATAATTAAGAATTCTAGTCTCCTATTGTTCTTATTTTGGGGAATTTACAGAGTGATGTAAATAACACCTATTATGAGGGAGCTGCAAATACCATTTCCGACACAAAGTTAAATTCACCTTTTACACTCTGTCCCTCAGCATGTCTTATTCATAAAGCTTGTAACTAATTTAGGATGAACTATGGTTTGGCACCTTGCACTGTAACATTAACCTTTTGTGTGGCATTGTCCTTTGTAACAATAGTGAAAACTGAAGAAATTTTTCATCTGCAGGAAGGACACAGACTCATTGCTTGAATCAACTAATGTGATGAGCATAAATACTCAATTAAATTCCATGTTATGGACAAACTGCAGGAGATCAAATCATATTCTCATGTCTACCTTGAATTGGAAGCAAATACATACTGTTAAAGAATTCAAAAATGTTGAGACACAACAGCAGGGGAGAAAAAAAAAACACGTCACCTGCATTCGATGGAGATACAAAACTACAGAGTGAATGTACAATCTGTTAAAGAATCAAGAGATAGAAAAAGAAGTACATCAAATCTTAATTTTCAATGGAATCAGATCCCAATTTTCCTTAACAGTGGTGGTTTTCACCCAACCTCACTTTTCCAAAAACAAGCTTGACCCAGTCACTAAAATTCATTCGCCATTCTTCCTCCCCTTCCTACTCTTTCTTAACACTCCTACTTCCATTGCACTACCCCTTCTGTTGCCACATACTCTTCCACTGATAATATCTCTTCACATCTTTCTTCTGCCATTCCCACTGTAAGTTACACCAGTTCCCTAGTTACTCCCACTTCCACTGGCCATCTCTTACCATTTTAGCTTTCCACTGGGGTGATGGGAGCTGCTGGCTTCTGTGCTGCTATTGGTCATCAGTGAATGATGAGATTGAGATGTTCAATGCCCAATAGGAACAGATAATAGTGTATGTCTGTCACTGTGTAATGTACCGTGAATAGGGTGTTTTTTTCCCCATAGAGAGTGGAACTTTTTTCTGTCTCTCTGTCACAGCGCTTCACCAAACAGCCTCATCACTAATTGGACAAACCTCTCCTCAGAATCAGAAGTCCATGCATCTGTTTGTCCTTAAACTTTGCGAGGACAGTGACCACATTGTTTAAATATGTCGTGTTCTACCCCTTTTTTCTTTAGTATTTTAACTGATTTTCCAATGTCAGTTGAGGTGCCATCAAAGTAGTATTTGACTCATGTAGCATCATTGACCCTCAGGAAAATGCGATCAACTGCGGGAATCGGAGGAAA
This sequence comes from Hemiscyllium ocellatum, assembly GCF_020745735.1. NCBI lineage: Eukaryota > Metazoa > Chordata > Chondrichthyes > Orectolobiformes > Hemiscylliidae > Hemiscyllium > Hemiscyllium ocellatum. The sequence goes on along the minus strand of NW_026869068.1, from coordinate 147,339 downwards.
TTCTGTGCTGGTAATTTCCTCAATGAATAATGACATCTTCCCTAAAGCTATTGGGAATGACAAATAAACTCTGCCCTTGTTAGTGCCTTGCAAAACCATGGATGGATTTGTCTTATTCTTAACATCAAGATACATTCAGTTTTCACAGTTTGGTCTAAAATCTCAGAAAAGTAAGACCTTGCTGGTTGAGTGTCACCCCAATGATATCAGAAGTTTACAATAAGATAATGATTCCGATTATTTTCAATCATTTACTTTCTGAGGACTGGTCGTGCGGTGCCGTTGCCACTGAGATCAACATTTTCTCTGTCCAACAGCATCACATCACATTGGCTCAAGGCTGCACCATTCCCCAATTCTACTTCATTCTCCAGCTCATTCGCCATGCTCGCCATATATACGAGGCCCACAAGATGGAATAACTTAGAGATGCCTATGAGCCTTTGGAACATGCCACCGTACTCATGCCTTGCAATCTGAGTCCATCCCCTCCCCAAGCCCACCTCCTGTGGTGTATTCACCATCCCTCCTAACCTTCCACGCTCTAATGCTGAATGCTCTGTACTCAGCAAAGGTCTCAGCTTTATCCCTCTTTGCCTCCACTTTAATGAATTTCAGGCACGACATAATGCTGAAATTTTCTTCCACCGTCTTCTCCTCGGTGTCCATTTCTTTGGGCAAAAGTCCACTCCCCATCCCAAAGCCCTTTCGCCCAGCTCCAATACTCTCCCTCCAATTGGACCCATTCCTCTGGCGTTTACTTGAACTCTATCTGTACATTGCGAGCGTTCCATGTGAGTTTGGTTGTCTTAAGTTCTCTGTATCCTCTCACCTTATCCAACCTATCACCATCTCAACAGACTATACGCTACTCTGACAATGTAATTCAGCCTGTGCCGATAAGGGAGGTGCTGCTGTAGTCTGATGGACTCACCTCTACATTTCAGAGCCTGGATACCAGCTTTCTGATACCTCCACATGTCACCTGTTGTTCTATAACCCTACCATGGCACATCAGGCTATTTTATTAACTAAATCTGACCACATTTAATCTGGAGATTCCCACCCACTCACCCCTCCCCTCCCCACTCTCCCCCACCTAACAGTCCCGAAGCTGATGGCCCTCTGATAGCAGAGTTTGCTATTATCTACTCCTGAAATTCCACAAACAGAACTGCCCATGCTGACCCATTGCTTCAGCCTGCTCCTCCCATACAGAGGGGGTGCATGGATACATACGTGGGCCCATGTCATACCTGCTCCTTCATGGGATACGTAGACCATTCCTTGTTCCAGTTCTATTCCAGACCCCATCCACAACTCTTTCTCTGATACGTAGATGATATCATCGCTGCTGCTCCTCTCTCTTGTCCAGAATTGGAAAAGTTCATCGTTTCTAATTTGCACCCCTCCCTCACTTTCACCTGGTCTATCTCTGACTCTTCCCTTCCATTCCTCGACATCTATGCTTCTATTTCTGGGGATAGACCTGTCACTGATATCCAGTATTAACCCACCGACTCCCACAGATACCTAGAGTACACATCCTCACACCCTATTTCCTGCAAAGACTCCATTCCATTCCCCTGGTTCCTCCGTCTCCACCGCATTGCTTCTGATGATGACAATTTCAAAAATGTGGCCTCTCAAATGTCCACCTTCTTCCTCAACCGAGAATTCCCCAACATTGTTCTCGACAGGGCTCTCAACCAGTTCTGATCCAGCTGCTGCACTTCTACCCTCACCCTCTCTCCTCCCTCCTGCAAGAGTGGAAGAGTTGTCCTTGTCCTTACCTACCATCCCACCAGCATTCACATGCAGAAAATCATCAGTCTGCATTCCCCCACCTCCAGCGAAATGCCACCACCAGACACATATGTGTCTCCTCTACCGTTTGCACCTTCTGAAGTGACCATTTCCTCCAGGACACCCTGGCTCGCTCGTTATTCACTGCACACACCTCCCCCCCTCCCCACTTCCCCCAGCCCCCACCATTGGTACACTTTACTTTCCCCTGACGGAGGTGTTACACTTTCCCACTTACCTCCTCCCTCGTCACTATCCAAGGGCCAAACATACCTTCCAGGTGAATCAGTATTCTACAAACATTTCCCACAAACCAGTCTACTGCATTCGTGGCTCACATTGTGGTCTGCTCTACATTGGGGAAACTAAAGGTAGACTGGGTTGATGACTTCACAGAATATCCAAGCTGTACCTTTCAAAAGACCCTGAGTTTCCAGTTGCCTGCCAGTTTAATACCCCATCCTGTTCCCTGACCAATATCTCTGCGTCAGGCTTGCTGCAGTGTTCCAGGACATTTCAACGCAAGCTGGAAGAACAACACCTCATTTTCCGCGGGCGGACCCTGCAGCTATTCACACTCAAAATAATGTTCAACAATTTTAGGGACTGAACTCCTCAATGCCCCCTACCCATGCACCAGGCCTAGTTCTCACGCGGCCTTCCATTACTCACACCCTATTGTTAGCTGCTAACAGTTTCCACTAACAAGTATTCAACCTCTGCTGTATATTAATCAATATTTTCAGGGCTACCATCCGTTCTGATGAAGGGCCACTGGATTAGAAACGTTAACTCTGATTTCTCTGCACAGAAGCTGCAGACCTTTTGCAGCAACTTCGGTTTTTGTTTCAACAATGTCTCACAATGTTTTTGTATCACAATGCAATACGTCATGAATATTTAGAGCTCTGTCAAACATAGGAACTTCGTAATTTCTCATTTAATGTTCATAAACAAATATTCGAGATTCAACTGAGATAGCAGCTTTGCTTATGTCGTTCAGATCAGTTAATTTTTCACAGTTCAGAAAGAAAAAGAAATCGACAGAGGGGAACTCAGCAGGTCTGGCACTCTCTGAACAGAGATACACAGAATTAACATTTGATTTCAATATGACTTTTTTCAGAACAGTGTCACATCATATTCGATATGTTAACTCTGTTTCTCTCTGCAGATACTTCCTCGTTTGTTGCGCTTCTCCCATCATTTCCTGTTTATGTTTCATGTTTCCGTATCACTATATTTCATGCCTCTTGACAGGGTTACATGCTGAGTTTGGTTACATGTGAACAATGTAGTCCTTTCCTGTTCCTATTATAGTTGTTGTCTCTGGGACACCTGTGTTACGGCCGAAATCTGTTTCTTCTTTAAGATTCAAAGGAAAAAAGAATATTTTTCGATTATCCTGTAAATCTCAGGAACTCCACTTGTTTGAAAAGTCATTTTAAAGGCAGCTGAAATTTCATGTGATAATAGGAATGGATTATTAAAAATGGAGCACTCTGTGTTCTTCGTTGAACCGGCTTGTCTACCCCCTTTGCAAAGGCTTTGATTACATATCACAGAATTATTTACAGCAAAAGTGGGGGAAACTCAGCCCATTGTGTCTTCCAGTTTGGAATGACTATATCTCTATTGTTCGTCTCCTGTATTGTCCCCATTGCCCTTCACATTTTGTTATTAGTGTCTGCTTTTAATTGTAAGTATCCCGCCAGATATGAACAATATGATCAATCTCAAGCAAAAAGAAAAACAGAACCTAGAGGACAAGCTCAGCAGCTCTGGCAGTGTCTGTGAAGAGAAATCAAAGTTAATGTTTCAGATCCAGTGACCCTAATCAATCTCTATTCCCAATGATTAAAAGTGCGTATACAAAGTATAGTTCACTTTATCACATTTAAATTTATCCTTTTAGTTCACATTGTTATTCAGCATTGCATCTCCCAAATGTTGGCTGTTTCCTTGTTATGCATTAGATTTAATTCTGTCTGTCAGAAAGAGGGATGATGACTGGGGAATATCATTGTACTCCCCATGCAGTCTTCGCAGCCACTGCTCCCATTCCGCCCTATCTCCCAGCCAATATCATGTTCACTCGAAACTGACTCATTAATTCATAAGTCTAAATGAATACTTTCATTGCAATTATCTCTTTTAGTTTTGGACTGATGCCAAAATGCATTAAAAAAAGAAATGTTTACAGCAAAGAAAACTGCATTTAAAAATCTGTCAATTTATATAAATAAATTACTGAAGCATGTTCTCTATGGAAGTTCCAAAGTTGCCTTATGAGAGCAGTGAGGGAACATTCAGAGAAGTCCATGCTTCCTGTCTATGTTCAGGGCGACAGTGCCCAAGGACAGTCTGTTCGCTGGCGTTTGTTCCCGTGGAGGAGAGATCAGCACAGTAACAACATCCTGACTGTGAATCTTTTGGGGTTGGAGGGGAGGGGAGTGGAAGGATATTTGGAGAGATGGTTACAGCATAGTAAACGGACAACAGAGCAGGATCATGCAGCCCACGAAAATAAAATATTCTTATTCTCCCTCACAACTGACTTCACTACTGACTTGGGAGATGTGACCAATAGCCAGCAATGTCAACATGTAGTCCAGTCCAGATATATTGTGAACTGAATGTGCTGTATTGAAAGCTGGGACTGTTTGCTCTGACTGTGATTGATGTCAGTCTCCATGCAATGTAACTGTGTCACTGGAGGGTTTCTCTCTCCTATTAGTAAGAGGCTTCATTCAGTGCGCTATCCCACTGTAGTAACAGATGCATCAGCTCCAACAGTAACAGAGATCAACAGCTGCATAAATCTGAATCTGAGAATAGCGGACTGGAACATTACAACAATGGAGAGGAGGTTTTCCTTGAGCCTTTTCAAGATTTCCTCCTCTTGGGGATTTCTACCATTTCGGATATCAGCAGTGCTGATGGCTATTCTGGGCGGGGTGGAGGGTGTGCTACTAACCTATTCTCGCTATTGTTGGTATTCTCTACCTCATTCCTGAAGAAGGGCTCATGCCCGAAACGTTGATTCTCCTGCTCCTTGGATGCTGCCTGACCTGCTGCGCTTTTCCAGCAACAGATTTTCAGTTCTTTACCTCTGTCCATCCATTAATCCCATAAACAAGTTTGAACTTCTTTGCAATTCCTATTATCTATATTTGTCAGAGAAAGAAACTATTGTCTTCAGTTTCAATTGCAGTCTCAATTCATTACCCATGAATTGCAGACCACTCCCTCACAAACATCTGCGAACAAAACTGTGCACAACCTCAAAATCACTTTTTGCTTTGAACTGATTTATGTCGCGTGTTCTCTCTGTCATCAAACCTGTCCACTCCCAGCTCTTAATATCCTCAATCTTCATCTCTGTGTCAGTATTGATGTTGAACAAACCATTGGCTGCACGTTAGTAAAATTCAGACTTAATGTTTCAAGCTCTCTTCTGACCACTTTTCCAATTACAAATATTTCAATCACAAAATTGCTCTTGTCTCGGATGTTACTTCGTGATTTGGACAATGTATGAATGTGGGAATATCTCTGGATGTAATTCAGAAGCAAAGCTAATTAACCGAAATATATTGTTTCATGTGATTTGTTCCAAGTCCTACCACAGCTGATGCCAGAACTTAAATAAAAATGATAAGTATTGGAAAGAAGTGAATTGCACGAAAAACAAACATAAAAGCAAAATTTTGTCTGAAAACCTTTTCTTTCACTGATCACCTTCGGTAAAGAAATCGAGTGTTATTACCCGGTCTGGGGTAAGTGTGACTTTAGACCCAGAACAACATGCTTAACTTTATATTGGATTGTGGAATGGCCTGAGAGTCAGGGAAACTAGTGATTGTCACCAAATGCTGCCCTTGGCAGAGATGACAACATTCCAAGAATTAACAAAATTCAAGGTGACATCAAATAAAGGAAGATGCTGCAAATCTGAAATTATAGAAAGAAATGAAAAGAAACGAACAGAAAGTGCTGGGAAACTTTCCTGAACTGAAAGCAGCTGGAAAGGACTGTGATTAATACCGTTGACAGGGAAGTCTGCTTTGAAGGGGAGGAGGAATCAAGAGAGAAAGAGAGATATAGAAGAAAAAGAGAAAACAAAGAGAATGATGATCAGCTGGGCTGGAAATCAAATGTGAGATTCACCTCATTTATTTTTCACCTTTCCCATCTTCCTGAATATCATGCCCTTGTAAATACGGGTATCCTCGCTTTTCAAAAGTTTGCGTTTTGTCACTTCCCTTTCCGAATGACTTACATTAGGACCTTGTTTCGCTAACCAAAAGAAATCCAAACAGGATTTTCACTTTTACGAAGAAAGCCAAAACTTTCCCATATAAGTTAGTGCTACTGCACTTTACACCATATCAGCTTGCGAACGGTTTCGTAGGAACACTCTACTTACAAGTAGTGAGGGAAACCTGTATATATCTAAGATCATGTTTCAAGCGATTTGATTCCCTCTGTCTATCCTCCCTAAGTGTGGTCATCTTCGTGTATTCATTAATTAGATATGGGCATCTCTGACTGGGGCAGCGTTAGTTCATTTTTCCAATTGCCCTTGAGAAGACCTTGAGCCAATGCTGTCCACGTGTTTGATCTGATTTGGTTTCATTTATTTTAGTTTAATGTACAGTGGAAAGGTTTGTTTTTATTGTAGTACAGGCACATGATCCAAAACAAGAAAACAGCGATCACAGGGTCCTTGGACAGAGTGAGGCATACAAGGTTACAGCTTCACAGGAGGTGGACAAAGTAAGATCGACATTAGCAACATTAATATTATTTGAAAAGTGACAGATGTCAATTTGCCAGTCTAACAATGGTAGGGAAGGACTTCTCCCTTAGAATGCTGGTCCATGTTTTCAAGCCTCTGTGTCTCCTCCTTGTTTGAAGAGGTTGTAGGAGATCACTACCAGTTTGGGCGAGATCTTGCCAGCCTTCCTGAGACAATAACAAATACAAATGGACGGAAGGCTGTCTTCCGTGATGGTCTGGGCTGTGCACAATACCGTTTGTAGTTTCTTATGGTCCTACGCAGAGCAGGTACCATATCAGTTCATGGTGCAACCGAATAGAATGCTTTGAGTTGCCAGTATACAGAGCACTGGGCGATGTGCCAGTGTACAGAACACTAGATGTAACACTTGGCTGTTAAATGGATACCCACGTTCTGGTTGCTGTTTTGACAACAATTGAAATTTAACTGATAATTTTAAATTATGTCCTCCATACCAAAACCTTATTGAGTGTATTGTATTGCCAACACGAGCCAATGAGCCATCACCTGCTTCAAACGAATAGAGAAGCCATCATCATCACAACGAAGGAGAAAGAGAAAGAAACAAAGGGAAGGAAAGAGAGAAAACACAGCGAGGGATACAGAGGGACAGTCAGTCAAAGAGAGAAAGGAAACAAAACAAGGAAATAAACAGTCACATGGGAAGGGAGAAGGGAAGATAATAGGTTCAGGGAAAGAAACAGAAGCCAGGAAAAGGAAACAAAGGGAAACATACAGTATGAGACAAACAGAGAACTGGTCACAGGGAGCTGGGGATAGGGCCAAGAGGAGCTTGGGGGACTGGGAGGAGCTGGGGGTGAGGACCGGAGAGGCCTGGGCGTGAGCACTGGAGGGAGCTGGGGGTAGGGAGGTAAGGAATTATTTTTTCCTGTGCCAAGATGTCCAGGAAGATCATGGTAAGCATGAACGATGGCTGTAAAACATGTCTGAGAGGCATATAGGTTATGGTGCATAGGGCGTGCGCTAGGCGAGATCAATATGAACAAAATCAGCATTATCTGAGATTAGAGATTCCATTCACCAAGCTAATAACAGCCATGAAGAAGCTGTTCCTGAACTTAATGCTCTCAGCAAACTTACAGTTGGTATTGTTGCGAATTTGGCAACACAGCTACATATGTACATGGAGTACAGTAGGGGGCTGAGGGACACAGCCGTATGTGTACAGGGAGTACAGTAAGGGGATGAGGGACACAGCCGTGTGTGGACGTGAGTATAGTAGGGGGCTGATGACACAGCCGTGGGTGTAGATGGAGTACAGTAGGGACTGATGACAAAGCCATGTGTGTACAGGGAGTGCAGTAGGGACTGCGGACACAGCTGTATGTGTACAGGGAGTAGAGTATGAGGGGAGACACAGCCGTGTGTGTACAGGGAGTGCAGTAGGGGGCTGAGGACACAGTCGTGGGTATACAGGGAGTACAGTAGGGGGCTGAGGGACATAGCTGTGTGTGTACACTGAGTACAGTCAGGAGCTGAGGGACACAGCCGTGTGTGTACAGGGAGTACAGTGGGTGGCTGAGGGCACAGCCGTCAGTGTACGGGTAGTACAGTAAGTGGCTGAGGGACACAGCCATGTGTGTACAGGGAGTATAGTAGGGGGCTGAGGGACACAGCCGTGTGTGTACAGGGAGTCCAGTAGGAGGCTGAGGGACACAGCCGTGTGTGTACAGGGAGTACAGTAGGGGACTGCGGACACAGCTGTATGAGTACAGGGAGTATAGTATGGGGGGAGACACAGCCGTGTGTGTACAGGGAGTGCAGTAGGTGGCTGAGGACACAGTCGTGGGTATACAGGGAGTACAGTAGGGGGCTGAGGGACATAGCTGTGTGTGTACAGGGACTACAGTAGGGGGCTGAGGGCACAGCCATCAGTGTACAGGGAGTACAGTAGGTGGCTGAGGGCACAGCCATCAGTGTACAGGGAGCACAGTAGGTGGGTGAGGGATACAGCCATGTGTGTACATGGAGTACAGTAGGGGGCTGAGGGACACATCCTCCAGGAGCTCCAGTGTTGAGTGTTATGGTGGCGGAGGTGCAGATACCTATCTTCACTAATTGTGGTCTGTGGGTCAGAAACCGGGGGATTCAGTTGCAGAGGGTGGAGCCGCGACTAAGGTCACGGAGTTTTGTGATCAGTCTGGAGGGGATAATGATGTTTAAGGTGGAGCTGTCGTCAATTAGCAGGAGTCTGGTGTAGGTGACTTTGTTGTCCAGATGTCCTAGGGATGAGTGCAGGGCTGGGGATACGGTATCTTTTGTGGAACCGTTACATCAGTCGGCATATTATAGGAGATCAAGTCAGGCTGGGAGATTGAAGGTGCTGTGGGCCATAACCAGCCTTTCAAATAACTCCATATTTATTGAGGTTAGAGCCACGGGGCGGTAATCATTAAGTCATTAAAGCATGAGCTTTCTCACTTAAAAGGTTGTTGTTGGTCTTCCTGAAGCAGGTTGGGACTTCAGCCTGTAGGAGGGAAAGGCTGAAATTGTATGTGAATACCTCTGCCAGTTGGTCCTCACAGGATCTGAGTGCTCAGCCGGGAACACTATCCAGGCCCGGCGTTTTCCTTGACTGACTTGCAGGAAGACTGATCATGTCTGCAGCGGTGAGAGTGGGCACAGGTACATCCGAGGCTGTCGGGGCATGTTTCAGCCTGGCAGTCACACAGTTATTCATCATAGACATACCCTCGCCGACCTCCCTCCATCGTTATCAATACACAGTGACATGGTTGGTGTGAGCACCACTCAGTTAGTGTTGAGACAGAGTGGCATCAATAGACTGGGATTGTGCGCCATAATGAAGTAAACTCACAACAAAAGGGGATAGCGTGTGCTCCTACTGAGAGTCAGTGGTGCAGGGCTTGAAGACTTTACAGGTATAATTCAAGTCAAGCCACTGCTTCAACCTGAATGGAGTCAAGCACTTTGACTGTTGTGCCTTTTATATGGTGGACGGTCCTTAGGGAACCAGGAAATATATATGGAACCAGGAAATAATATATACCAGGAAGTATATGAACAATCTGAACAAAGGACTTGAGGTCAGTTTTGCTAAGTTTGCAGATGATATTGAGGAAGTGGGGAAGCTGCAGAAAGGCTTGAACAGTTTAGGACTGTGGGAAAACACGTGGCTGATGGAACACAATATGGAAACGTGTGAGAATATGCACTTTGGTAGGCGGAATAGAGGGGGCGCTATGTTCCAATAGGATCCATTAAATCTGAAGCACAAAAGAATTTTGAAGCACTCGTCCTCTTTTATGGTTAACGTTCAGTTGGCAGTTAGGAAAGCAAAAGCATTCATTTCAAGACAGCAAGAATGCAAGACAGGAGACATACTGCTGAGAATGTAATGGGCTATGGACAGACGGTATTTGGCCAGTTGTGAGCTGTTTTGGACACTATCTCTGGAGAAAGATCTGCTAGTGTTGGAGGTGATCCATCCTGGGGATGACGGCTTGTCATATGAGTGGCAATGTTCGTATTCGATGGAATTTAGAAAAATTGTGGGGGGTGGGGTGGTGGGGGGTCTGATTGAAACTAATGGATTACTGCAAAGATTGATACAGTCATTGTGTAGAAGATAATTCCACTTTTCATAGAGACAATGACAAAACGGCACAGTATCAAAGTGAAGGAATTTTCTGAATGGCCTAAATCTATTGTCATATCTCATGCCGTTTAGTTCATAGTGTCTATTATTCAGTATAGATTTCTAAGTCTCTGACCTGCTCTTGTAACCCTTATATTTGTATGTTGATTTGACTTCACGTTCTGGTCAATGGTAACCCCTGTGATATGGACGGTGGGAGGATTCAGTGTCAGCCAGTATTCCATTAATAATTTGAATATGAGCTGCTATCAGTGAGCCTTATCTGGCGGGAGTACATTCTCTCTACGATGATTGCCATTTTCTGTCTGGTATTTTCGAAGGTTTGATCCTGTTAGGCCAGTATTGTTGATTTCAACAAAACAGTGCAATTTATCACAGCACTCAGCAACAATATGGCATCGAATACTGAACACCCTTCTAATAACAGAAAAGTCTAAAATGTTCAAGATTAGAAACACTGCTTTCCTGTTCGTGTTCAAATAAGATAATCTGTCCTTTCGAGATGCTCAACTTGGGACTATTTTTAAAAAGGTCTTTTTTTGGATGTGAGCATCGCTGGATGTGCCCAGCATTTCTTTCCCGTCCACAGTTGCCCTTGAGAAGGTGGTGCTGAGCTGCCTTCTCCAACTGCTGCAATCCACCTGCTGTGCGGTGACCGACTCGTGATTCAAGGGGGAATTCCAGGGTTTTCACACAGCAACAGTGAAGGAATGGCAATACATTTCCAAATCAGGATGTTGACTGCCTTGGAGAGGAATTTGAAGTTGGCGGTGTTCCCAAACGTCTACTGCCCTTGTCATTCCAGATGGAGGTGTTCGTGACATTCGAAGGAGCTGTCTGAGGATCTTTGGGGAATTCCTCCATTGTGTCTTGTAGGTAGTGCACACTGCTGCTCCTGAGTGACCATGGTGAAGGGAGTGAATGCTTGTGGATGTGGTGCAAATCAATTGGGCTGTTTTGTCCTGGATTGTGTCAAGCTTCTTTAGTAGTGTTGGGGCTGCACCTATTCAGGCAAGTGAGGATATTCCATCTCATTCCTGACTTGTGCCTTGTAGATGATGGACAGGCTTTGGGTAGTCCGGAGGTGAGTTATCCCTGCAGTATTCTTAGCCTCTGATCTGCTGTTATATTCTTGTGGCGAGTCCAGTTGAGTTTCTGGCCAATGATACCCCCAGGATATTGATAGTGGGAGAGTTTAGTGATGATAATGCTGCTGAATACAAAGTGGTTATATTGTATCTTATTGACGACGGTCATTGTCTGAATTTATGTGGCGCAAACGTTACTTACCACTTGCCAGCCCAATCCTGGATATTATCCAAGTATTGTTGCTTTGGGCGTGGACTGCTTTAGTACCTGAACATTTGCGAATGGTGCTGAACGTTGTGCAGTCATCATCGAATATCCCCACTTCTGACCATATGATGGAAGGAAGGTCATTATTCAAGCGGCTGAAGATGTTTGGATCGATGTCATTATCCGAAGGGACTACAGCAGAGATGTTATGGAGCTGAGATGACTGACCTCCAACAACAATGATCATCTTCCTATCTGTCAGGTATGACTCCAATAATGGAGTGTTGGCCAGCGATACCGTTTTTACTTGGGCTCCTTGATGTCACATTTGGCAGAATACAGCCTTGATGCCTAGGGATGGAATTCAGTTCCTTTTTCTATGTTTGCACCAAGTCTGTGACGGGTTCAGGAGCTGAGCGACCCTGGAAAAACCCAAAATGGGCGTCACTGAGCAGGTTAGTTTTGAGCAGGTGCTGCTTGATAACACTGTTGATGACACCTTCTATCATTTTACATATGACGGATAGTGGACTGATTAGGCGGTATTTGGACGGGTAGAATTTGTCCAGAACATACTTGAGCAGTTTTTTCCCCATTGTCGGTTTGCAAACATACAGGGACAGCTTGGCTAGCGGAGCGGGAAGTTCTGGAGCAGAAGCCTTCAGGACTATTTACGGCATGTTATCAGGTCCCATAGCCTTTGCAGTATCCAGTACCTTCAACCGTTTCTTGATATCAGTTAATCGAATTTGCTGAAGACTGCTATCTGTCATGATGGAGACCACGGCAGGAGGCCGAAATGGATGATTCACTCAAAACTTCTGACTGAAGATTGCTGTGAAAGCTTCAGCCTTATCTTTTGCACTAATGTTCTGGGCGAATCCATCATTGTGGATGGGCATATTTGTAGAGGCCACTACACCAGTGAGTTGCAGAATGGTCCACCACCATTCACGATCGGATTAGCAGGACTGCAGAGTTTAATTCTGATGCATTGGTTCTGTGATTTCTAAGCTCTGTCTGTCCCTTGCTGTTTATGCTATCTGGCACGCAAGTATTTCTGTTTGGAAGCTTCAGCAGATGAATATTTTGTCTTTATATATTCCTGGCTCTGCTCCTGGCATGCCTTCCTGCATTCTCCATTGAACCAGGGTTAATCCTCTGGATTGATGGTAATGATTTAGTGGGGGATATGCTGGGCCGTGATGTTACAGATTGTGCTGGAGTATAGTTTTGCTGCTATTGATGGTTCACAGTATCTTATGGACGCTCAGTCTTGAGTTGCTAGATCTGCTAAAAGTCTGTGCGATTCAGCATGGTGATAATGCTACACAACATGATAGAGTTTATGGAGACAATAGACTTCGTCTCCACAAGGACAGTGTTACCGATACTGTCATGGACATATAAATCTGCAGTTGGTAGATTGGTCAGGATGAGGTCAGGTATACTTTTTTCCCCTCTCGTTCATTCCGTCACAACCTTCTGCCGACCCAATCTAGTAGCTATGTCCTTAGGAGCCGACCAGCATGATCAGTCATACTGCTGCCAAAACCACACTTGACAGTCGACTTTGAAATCCCCCAGCCAGAATACACTTTGTGCCCTTGCCACAGTCAATGCTTTCTCCAAGTGTTGTTTAACATGGAGGAGGACTGATTCAGCTGAGGAACAACGTTACGTGATAATCAGTAACAGACCCCTTTGTGCATGTTTAATTTCTGTTGTTTCTGTAAGGTATGATTCCGTGACTATGGCTATGTCAGGCTGTTGCTTAACTAATCTGTAAGGCAGTTGTTCCAATGTTGGCACTAGACATCAGATATTCGTAAGGAAGACTTTGCAGGTTCTATAGTGATGTTTCTAATGTTGACTTTTCCGGTGCCCATTTCGATGACATGTGGTCCATCCGGTTTCATTTGTTTGAAACTTTGTAATGATTGGAACAACTGAATGACTCGTTAGACCGTTTCAGCGGGCGATTGGGAGTCAGTGACGTTGCTTTGGGTCTGGAGTTGCATGTCAGCCAGACCAGGTGAGGATGGAAGATTCCTTCATGGCAGGATATTATTGAACCAGGTGGATTTTTCTGACAATTGGCAATGATTTCATTCTCAGCAGTAGATTCTTAATTCCAGGGATATTTTTACATTATTGAATTGAATTTCCACCATCTGCAGTGGTGGGATTCAACCTGGATCCACAGAACAGGAGCTGATTTTTCTGGATTGATAATCTATTGGTAATACCATGAGACCTACTTGGAACCACAGGTTGTTCCCAGCTGCTATTTCTTGTGTATTCCTGTTTTTCACTCATTGCTCATGTTATTCTGGAATCTCATCCTTCATTAAATCCTGATTGAAATTCACAGTCATGAACGTCTTCTCGTCTACTCGAATTTCATTCAGTCTGTTTTGTTTGAACAGACATTTCAAGGCAGCTGTACACCAGAGAAGAGCAGGAAAAGATAATGGGTGATTGTGCAATGTACCTGTCACCGGACCAGCATGTCTGTCCAGGAAGCATTTATTGTGGGTCAGAGAACCTCAATTATTATGGCATGGATGGAGGCCATTCAGTCCATTGTGGAGTTACACGCTCTCCAACTGCACAATCGGAGATCGAGAGAGTGTGTGAAGAAAGATTGTGTGAGAGAGAAATAAACAGAGAGAGAGCAAGTGAAGGGAGATCAACTGAGAGAGTATAGAAAGGGGAGTGACTGACAGAGTTTGAGAGGAAGAGGTGTTAGATGAGGGTGAAGTTAGATAGATCAGAAGACTGCATTACGGTAGATAAATATGGACAGACAGAAGTTAGAAGCTTTATTTAGAAATTCCTCTGGGCGGCAAGCCCTTTGTCTGGGAGCCGTACACTGTGAGCACTGTGCTGATACTGCCTGTCATCCCAGATTACTTACTTCCAACAATATCACAGAGCTGGGTTACCGACAGCTAAACAAAACCCATTAGGCGAATAGATTGGTTCCATGGAGAAAGCCGAGTTTTTAAATAGACAGTGCCAAGAGCAGCAGGAAATGATAACCACCATCCCGCCCTCCATGACCCCCCCTCCCCCGCCCACACTGATACCGTATCAGTGACAGAGGTGAAATCATGATCTTAGTTGTGGGTCAAATAATGATTGATAAAGTTTGCATACCACTTTCCTAGTTATGTAATTCACGTTTCAATTTATATAGTTCAATATCAGGAGTGTATTTTAACAATCTTACCTTTTTGTACTTTGCATATATTGGTGGGTGCAGAAAAACATTTTGTTCCTGTATTTTATATTGCATAAACGCATTTCATTAATGTTGTCTCTGCTAATTCCTCATTGTAAATGTATTCTTGAATCTGTTCTTCATATGAGTTATAAAGAGTAACATTCCAATTCTGGTAAATGGGAAACGTCACTATCCCTCCACCCACTCTAAACATCCATGTCCCCGGCCTTATGTCCTTTCCCCAATATTATAATCACAATGTAATTGAAGTCCAATTAATGACACTTCATGACAGTTCTTTAACATCGATAACATCAACAGCATGACCCACACCTGCCCTCTCTCATCCTGGAATAACAATCTGAACTGTGTTTGTCATGTGCAATTCTCTGTTAACGTATCCATGCTGTTTGTTTGTTGTAACCCACTTTTTTATTGACACATGTTGCTATCAGATCATGAATGATAGTTGTTTTCTCAATGTTTTACAGATATTGCAATGACGGATCAGTAGTTATGGGATTTATTTCTGTATTTATGAACAGAGAAGCATGTTTATGTTCCGCTAAACTTCTGGCATTACCTCTATATCCAAGGTAGACTGAATGATTACACACAATCAATCTGCCATCTTCAACATTCATTCCTTCAGTCACACTCGCATATCACACCCAGAATGCATAAATGTTCAACGTTATTTTGAATGTTAATAAAGTAGTATTGAATTCAAAGGGGTTAACTGGAGCTATTTGTTCAGCGATTGTATTGCTGTCAGTCTCCATGGATTGTATGCGTCCCCAGAGAGTTCCTCTCTTCTATCAATAAGGGAATGCTTTCAGTGTTGTATTCCACAGTATGAGTGGGAGCGTGGGCAACAGCAGTAACAGGGATTAGCAGCTTCAGAGAGAAGAGCAGGAGGGATGGGAATCTGGGAACATTAGACTGGAATGTTCCAACAATGGAGAGGAGTTTATCAGATGGTCTGTACTGGCTTTCCCAGCCTTGGATATCATTAGCATCAAGGTTACTATCCTATCCTTGCTATAGTTGGTGTTCCTGGTAAGTCACTCTGTCTGTTTAGTGAAATGGTCTGAACTTAATCGATGCTCATGATATGCAAATTTTGGAAAGGTGCAAGCCAACGTTTTCAGCTCCAATCAAAGATTCCATTCCTTAGAAATTATAAGTGGCAAACTATTATTTACAAATTACTCACCAATACGCGCGGGTAAAACTCACTTATCTCAACCTCTTCGATTCATTTTCTTCTGCAAAGTGTACATCTCCATCTCCTCCCCACATACCAGTCCTGTCCAATACCACCATTAAGACGTCCCAGTCTCCTCCTCAGCCTCAGTTCAATTCCTGAATAAACCATCGTTTGTGCCTTTCTTAATTTCAGATACATTTGTTTCATGTCCCTTCTAACCACGTGTCCAGTGGAAAATACTTGCACTTGCGATGTTTAACTTGTTCTCGGCACAAAATCTGAAAGATGAGCAGACAGTGTATGGTGGGTCACGCCATTGACTCGTCTTCTAGAACCACGGAATGATAATCTGTTGATAGCGGCTTGCCTTGTGCCCATTAGAGAAGGCAGTGGGTCATCCTTCTCTGGTCAAGTCTCTGTTTAACTGCAAACCCACGGCAATGTGTTTTACTATTTACTGTCCTGTGGAACAGCTGATCCAGCCACTCAGTTCAAGATCAGCATAACATGCTGGCCTGACCATGGCTGCACACATCCCGTGAGGGCAGAACAAAAGGAATGGTAGCTCCCTTCCTCTGCTTGCATCCCATATTCCAACGGCTCATTTCCATTCAGGTAGGTAGCCATTCACGATTTTAGATGTATTCTTTGTGATTGAGTCTCTCCCAAGAGTGATGTCCATCTCCATGGGCACCTCTGGTGCTGGCTTTATTGATGCTGACCTACAGATGTAAGGATGTGTTTAAGTTCTACATCAGTGGCAGTGCATTGTAAATGAATTGTTTCCTGTGTCACACGAAAGACATGGAGCCAGCAAAGTTAGGGAAAGGAATTAGTGTGATCAAACATGAGAGTCTTATTGCGGCAGTATTTGGGGTATTGTGGACAGATTTTCTTTCCATTATAAGGAGTGATCTCCTTACCACAGAGAGAGTGAAGAGGAGTTCCACCAGATTAATCCCTGGGATGATGACACTATGAGGAATGAGTGAAGGTTGATCTGTAGAGCTGTGAGAGAATAAGAGGTTGAACCCTGAGAGGGATGGACAATCACTCCTAATATTCTAAACAGACAATGTGATCAATTCCATGACTGCTATTTCACTCAGGATGTATGATTCGGGATAGTTTAAGTGACTGGTCGGACGTTACGCCCACCCACCCCAACCCCAACACTCCATTGAGAGAGACGGAGAGGTCCAAGTTTTGAATGAACTCTCCCCACATGAATACAGTGCAGTTGGTGTGTGATCCTGCACTGAATGTCATATTATCCACCACCCTGACGGCAGCCACAGTACCTTCATTCTAAAGCAGTTAACTATTCCCATCAGCTACTGACATTCATGAATTACATGAATCTATCTTCTCAGAGATGCAAGGTACTTCTTCAAGGTTTAGACCAGAAGACTATAAGATGTTGGAGCATAAATTAGGACAGTTAGCCCATCGTGTCTTCTCCGTCATTCAATCATCGCTGATAGGTTTCTCAAACCCTTTCTCCGACCTTCTCCCCATAACCCTTCATCCCCTGGATAATCAAAAACTATCTATCTCCCTCTCAAATATACTAATTGACCTGACCCCACAGCCTTCTGGCAATAACTTTCAAAGATTCACCCTTCTATGGTTAAATAACTGTCTCCTTATCACTGTTCTAAAAGGTGTTCCCTTTCATCTAAGGCTGTGCCCTCGGATTCTAATCCAATGGAAACATCTTTTCAGCATCGACTCTCGCCAGGTCATTCAGTATCCTGTCTATTTCAAGTATATTTCCTCTCATCCTTTCAAACTTCATCAAGTATAGACCCAGAGTACTCAAACATTCCTCATGCAAAAAACTTTTCATTCCGATGACCACTCTCGTGAAAATCTTTTGAACACGCTCCAGGACCAGTACATCCTTTCTGAGGTATGGATCTCAAAAATGAGCACAATACTCCAAATGTGGTCTGACCAGAGCCGTACACAGTCAGTTCTTATATTCAATTCCTCTCGTAGTAAATGCTCCCAATCATAATTGCAATTGCCCTCCTAACTACTGCCTCAACCTACAAGCTGACCTTGAGAGAACCCTGCACTAGAACTCCCAAGTCCATTTGCACTTCAGATTTCTGAATTTTCTCACCATTTAGAAAATAGACCATGACTCTATTCTTCGTGCCAAAATGCATGACTTCACACTTTCCAACGTTGGAATGCATCTGACAATCTCTTTACCTGTCCAAATCCTCGTTCAGCCTCTCCGCTTCCTCAATACGACCTGACCATCTCCCTATCTTTGTATCGTCTGCAAACCTAACCAGAGTGCCCTCAATTCCCTCATCTAGATTTTTAATGTAACAAGTAAAAAGTTATGATTCCAACACTGAGCATTCTGGATCACCACTTGTCCCCGGCTGCTATCCTGAGAAGTACTCTTTTATCCCTACTCTTTGCTTTCTGCCAGACAGATAAGCTTCTATCCATGACACTACCTTGCCTCTAACACCACGGACCCTTATCATGCTCAGTAATCTCCTGTGTGACACCTTGTCAAAGGCCTCCTTGAATTCCAGGTGAATAACATCCATTGGCTGTGCTTGGTCGAGCTGCTCATTTCCCTTCAAAGAATTCCAATAGATTTGTCAAGCATTAACTTTCCTTGATGAAATCATGCCGACTTTGCCCTATTTTACCAAACACATTCAAGTATTCAGAAATCTCATCCTTCACAATGGATTCCAGGATCTTACCCATGGCAGAGTTTAAACTATTCATGGTGGGGTTTTTTTTTGTCTTTTTCCTTACTCCCTTGTTAAAAAGGGATGTCACGTTAGTGGGTTTCCAGTGCTCTGGGATCGTTCCTTACTCTAGTGATTGCTGAAAGATAACCACGATTGCCTCCACTCCCTCTTCAGCTAACATCCTTATAATACTGGGATGTAGTCCATCTGGTCAGGGTTATTTACCCACCTTCGGACCATTACATTTTTTTCTAATATATTCTCCATGGTGGGGGCCATCATACTCAGCTCTGGCCCCTCAATCTCTTGAATGTTTAAGGTGTTATTCGTGCCTTCCACCATGAAAGCTGATGAAAAGTAATTATTCAGTCCTTTGGCCATTTTCTCGTTCCCCACTGCTATCTCTCCAGTATCATTTTCCAGCAGTCCAATGTTCACTTTTGCCGCTCTTTTATACTTTATATAGTGAAAGAAACTGTTACAGTTTTCCTTTATATTACTGGCTAGCTTACCCCCATATTTAATAATCTCCCTCCTTATTTAATTTTGTTTGCCCTCTGTTTTGTCTTTGTAAACTTTCCAATCCTAAGGTTTCCCACTGCACTTTACTACATTATAACATTTCTCATTTGCTTTTATGCTATACCCGACTTCCCTGGTCAGCGATGGTTGTCCCATCCTCCCTATACAAGCCTCTTTTTCCTTAGGATAAATCTCTACTGTATCCTGAATTAATCCAAAAATCTCTTGCCATTGCTGTTATACTATCTTTCCTGCTGGGCCCGTCTCCCAGTCAATTCTACCCAGCTCCTCACCCATGTCTGTGTAATTGCCTTTATTCAGCTGGAATAACATTACTTCTGATTCTATCTTCTCCATCTGAAACTGCAGAGTAAATTCAATCATATTATGATCACTGTCACCTTAAGATCCCCTCATCTAGTCTGCCTGCACAAGCTGCTCCAAAAAGCCTTCTCATACACATTCCACAAATTCCTTTTCCTGCCAACCACTATCAATCTGAATTCCCAGTCCATCTGTATAATAAAATCCCACATGATCACTGTAACGTTGCCTTTCCTGCAGATCTTTCTAGCTCCAGGTTTATCTTACACCCCAGCTCCCTGTATATAACTCCAACTGCATTTTTCCACTTTTTTGATTCCTCAATTCTACCGACACAGATTCTACACCATCTGACCTAATTTCATTTCTTAATATTGATTATTGATTCAATCCATTCTTAATACTGAGACAACTCTATCTCTCTGCCCATCTGCCTATCTTTTTGACAGGATGAATATCCTTGAATATTCAGCTCTCAATCCTGATCCTCTTGCAGCGATGTCACTGTAATGCCCACTATGTCGTACCTGCCAATTTATGGATGAGTCACAAGCTCAGTTACCTTATTCCTTACACTGCATGCATTCCGATATAATAGTTCAGTCCTGTATTACCCGTCGCTCTTCGCATTGTCATTTGTTTGTCCAGCTGTTGGTACCTACACGGACCCTGAACACTGGATCTTTCTCCTCCCGCACCAAGTTCTGCAACCCAGATGATAAATCCCAAACCCGAGCACCATGTAGGCAACACAACCTTCAGAACTCTTAATCCCGATCACGGAGAACAGTATCTATGCTTTTAACTATACTCTCCCCAATTATCCAGCATTGGCCAGCCTGGTGACACAGCAATGCTGCCTCACAGTGCTAGGGACTTGGGTTCATTTCCAATCTCTGAACCTGGTCTGTGTGGACTTTGTACATTCTTCTGGTATCTGCATCGGGAGCATTAACTCTTTCTCTCTCCATAGGACGTCTCCGTGTTTGCTTCAGGTTTCTACCATCTACAGTACTTTTCCTTTTGTTCGATGGAGAAATGCAGCAAATGTGTCAGGTTTTTGTAAAAGCAGCCATGGTTCGCGGGTTCCTCTGGGTGTTTTGGAATCTTGCCAGGCCACTTGTCTGAGTGCAGTGTCCCAGGATGCCCATTCCATCTCTCTCAGTTCCCTCAGTCCATTGTCACTACATGCAGCCTTTCCTTGTGCCACCCTTGGGACTCCCCACAGCCCATTGCCTGGCACTAGATACTCCCTTCGCAGGACTGTGCAAACAACGACAATGGGAACTTTCTGACCCACTGGGGTTTCTGGGTAAAGACCCTGCCATTGAAAGGAACAGAATAACTAGAATCCAATTGAAAAGCAAAGCTGAGTAAACAGGCTGAATTACATCCATCTGCTCTGACATTTTCTAATCTTTTCTTTATCCTCGTCCATCTGCAAATAGATGGTCCATATGTATGCCTTGTCAAACAGGTTTGGTGGCGGGGGATAGATATCAGATCCAGTGGTCATTGGACTGATTCAGTGGTCTCACTTTCCTGACGTCACACTTAAGTTTTTATTATCAAGTCTATCCAGTTTAAAGAAAAGACCTTGCTGGAGTTGTGCTGAAAGGATATTTGAATTTTGGAGACAGTAGAATATGTCACGTGCGAGTGAGATTAGGAATCGTAAGGTAGCCCAGTTATATACGCGATCAAAGAGCTGGTCGGGGAGGCAGCACTTCCGATATGTGGATCATTGGGATTCCCGAGTCGGGAGGATATACACAAAAAGGACGGGATGCACATGAACTGATAACAATCTCCGATATGTGGATCATTGGGATTCATGGGTCAGGAGGATACACACAAGAAGGACGGGATGCACATGAACTGATAACAATCTCCGATGTGTGGATCATTGGGATTCCCGCGTTGATCGGATAGAAACAAGATGGACGGGATGGACTTGAACTGGCAGCAATCTCCTGGCAGGCAGGTTTGATATTGTCCTTTACGAGGGTTAAAACTAGCGTGTGGCTGTGGTGAGGGAGGGGTGTGGTGGGGAGGGGTGTGTGGAACCACAGCAATAGGTCCACAGGTACAGTAACTGAGGAGGAGTTGGAGACTAATCCTAGTGCAGCTAAGACCAACAACAAAAGAAAACAGGCAGAGGGTACTGAGCACAATGGCCTGGCAGTCTGAAGTGTGCTGATTTCAATATGAGGGATCTGTTTGTTTGAATAGATATTTCAATGTCGCTGCATGTCAGAAAACAGGAAGAGATAATGGTTAATTGTCTGGACCAGCTTGTCTCTCCAGGCACCAAAACTTGTTACTGTGGGTCAGAGAACTTCAGAATTAATACAACACAGAAGGAGGCCATTCAGCCCACCATGCGTCCATGAGCTCTCCAACTTGACAGCTTGAAAATAGAGGGAATGATCGGAGCTAGACTGAGAGGGAGAGAAATAAACAGAGAGAAAGACAATGAAGTGAGATAAACAGAGTGAAAAAAGGAGCTACAGAATGAGAGCAAGGGGTGTCTGAAGTCAGATCAGGAGACAGCATGAGGAGAAATGCACAGAAACTTTTCTTAGAAACTCTCACAGACTGTAAGCCCTTTGTCTGGTGCCATACGCTGTGAGCACCATGCTGATACTGGCTGTCATCCCAGATCATTTATCACCAATAACATCCCAGAGCTGAGTTGCTGACTGCTAAACACAATCCAATAGACCAATAGATTGGTTCCAGGGAGAAGGTGGATTAATTTAAATAGACTGGGCCAACAGGAACTTATAGCCCCTCTAGAGACTGCATGAGAGGCAGGGTGGAATCTCAGTGAAGGGAATCACTGGCAGAGGGGAAATCAGGATCTCAGCTGTGGGTCAAACAATGATTGATAAACTTTGTACACCATGTCCATGGTTTTGTAATTCACATTACAATTTATATAGCTCCACATAGTAAGTGTATTTAACAATATTGGCTTTTTGTAACTTTCATGTTTTGGTATGTACAGAAAAGCATTTTTATCCTTTCATTTTATGTTGAATAAACACATTTTATTACTGAGGAAGAAAGGACCTGCTCCGATGGGACAGTCGTCATCTGAACCGTGCTGGGACCAGAGTCCGAGTGAATCCTAACCAGGGCTGTAGACAGAGTTTTAAACTGATTAGGAGTGTGTCAGTGTGCGCGGGGTGGGGGTGCAGTTATAGGGTTTAATTAGAAAAGCCGAATTAAAAGAGGAGGTAAGAGTACAGACTCAGGAGAGGTTATTAAAATCTCCAGCACAGACACAAATAGGATAGAGATTCTGGAAATGTTTAACATATCAAACTTCAAGCGCACTGCACAAATGAATGACAATGAGAAGAGGGACGGTTAATGCAGGACTGAAGGGGTTATAACTGAATGCATGCTGTATAAGGAATAAGGTATATGAGCTTGTGGCGCAAAATTAAATCGGCAGGTGTGAAGTGATGGGCATCACAGAGATGTGGCTGCAAGGGGATCTGAATACTTAAGGATATTTACCATATCGAAAAGATAGGCAGGTGGGTAGAGGAAGTGGATTTGCATTATTAGTAAGAAATGAAATTAAATCAATAGTAAGAAAGGAACTAAGGTGAGATGGTGTAGAATCTGCGTGGGTAGAATTGAGGAACCACAAAGGTAAGACAACCACAGTTGAAGTCTTGTACAGGGCTCCAAAGAGTAGTCAGGAGCTGGGGCACAAGATACACCAGGAGGTAGAAAGATGTGTAGGAAAGGCGAAGTACAGTAATCATGGGTGATTTCAGTATGCAGGGGCACTGGGAACATCAGATCGGTAGTGGTTCACAAGAAAAGGAATTTTAGGAATGTTTATGAGATGGCTTTTTGGAGCAGCTTCTGGTGGAGCCCACTCGGGAACAGATGATACTGGATTTAATGACGCAGGATTCGTAAGGGAGATTAGGGTGAAGGTAAACTTCGGAAGCAATGATCAGAACATGGTTGACCTTCTTCTGCAATTTGAGAGAGAAGATAGAATCAGAGGTAACAGTATTTCAGCTGAATGAAGGCAACTACAGAAGCATAAGGGAGAAGCTGGGTAGAATTGACTGGGAGAGGGGTCAAGCATGAAAGACAGGGGAACAGCCGTGGCAGCAGATTCCAAGATTAATTCAGGAGACATAGCAGGGATTTTTGCCGAGGAATAAAGGCATGGTACAGGGAGGATGAGACAGCCAGGGCTGACGAGGGAAGTCAGGGATTGCATACAAGCAAAAGAGCAAGTATATAAAGTGGTGAGGCGCAGTGGGAAACTAGAGAATTGGGAAACTTACAAAGACTAACGGGGGCCAAAAAAGGACAGAGAAGATTAGATGTGGAGGTAAGCTAACCAGTAATACAACGGCGACTGTAAGAGGTTCTTTAATATATAAAGTGAAAAGGAGAGGCAAAAGTGAATATGGACCACTGGAAAATGATGCTGGAGAGACTGCAGTGGAAAACAAAGAAACGAATGAGGAACTTTGCATCAATGTTCATGGTGGAAGACACGAGTAATTTCCCAAAAATTGAAGAGAGTGAGATGGCAGAGCTGAGTATGGTGGTCATCACCAAGGAGAACATGCTAGAAAATTGAATGGCCTGAATTTGGATAAACCACTGAACCATATGGACTACACCCCAGCATTGTATGGGAGATAGCTGAAGAGGTAGTGAAAGTGAAAATGGTAATCTTTCAGGAATGACTAAAATCAGAAAAGGCTGGAAAATTGCTAACGTGACAGTCCATTTAATAAGGGAGTTAGGCAGAAGATGGAAAATTACAGACTGATTGGCCTAACCTTGTTTGTGGGTAACATCCTGGAATCCATCGTGAAGGATGGGATTTCTGAATACTTGGAAGTACTTAGTAAAATAGTGCAAAGTCAGCATTGTTTCATCAATGGGAAGTCATGCCTGACAAACCTGTTGGAATACTTTGAGGGAGTAACGAGCAGATTTGACCAAAGAGAACCAGTAGATGTTATCCACCTGCTTCTCGAAGTTCCTTTGATAAGGTGCCACGCAGGAGGTTATTGAGAAAGATTAGGGCCCCAAGTGTTACAGGCAAGGTGCTAGCTTGGATAGATGCATGGCTGTCTGACAGAAAGCAGAGAGTGGGGATAAACGTGTCCTTCTCAGGATGGCATCCAGTGACAAGTGGTATTCCTCAAGACTCAGTGTTGGTATCACAACAATTCCCTTTGTGCCTTAATGGTCTACATGAAGGAACTGAGGTCATTCTGACTAAGTTATCAAACAGTGCAAAGATGGAATAGGTAGCATCGAAGAGGTGGTTCGGCTGCAGGAGGGTTCAGTAGCACCCTCTAGCACCCCTCTGATGCTCGCCTTCCAGACCACCAACCTCAGGAAACAACGCATTATCCTCCGCATGTCTACCACCAACAGTCAGGCCACACCACCAGAGATATATCTCCTTCCCCACCAGCATTCTGCAGAGACCATTCCCTTCACCACTCGTTAGGTTCACGCGTCCCCCTTCCCACACCCCAACAAGCCACCTTCTTCTCCCGGCAGCTTCCCTTGCCATTGCAAGAAGTATGGGACCTGTGCCAACAACTTCCTCCTCACCTCAATCCAAGGCCCCAAACGATCCTTCCACATCAGGCAGAGAATATCCTGTGCATCCAAACACGTCATCTACTCTGTCCATTGCTCCTGGTCTCCTCTACATAGGAGAGACAGGAGGTCAACTTGCAGAACGGTTCAGGGAACACTCTCTGCCACACATTCAACAACCCCACTTCCCTGTGGCGGAATACTTCGCCTCCCCCTATCACTCTTCAAAGGACATGCAACTTCTTGGCTTCATCCAATGCCACATTCTCGCTATGATTCGTCTGGAGGAAGAGCGCGCTGTCTTCCACCATGCAACCCTTCAACCACATGGTATCCAGCGCAATGTCACGTGTTTCCTCATCTCCCCTCCCTCCACCTTATCCCAGACCTAACCCTCCAACTGAGCACCACCTGTTGGACTGTCCTACCTGCCTATCTTCCTTCCCATCTATCCACTCCATCTTCCACTCTCACCACTCACCTCCACTGAGCCATCGCTTTCCAAGCTAACTTCCTCCCACCCCCTCACATTCATCTCTCAACCCCTTTCCGCCCACCCACTTCATTACTGACAAAGGCTTTATGACTGAAACGTCGAATATCCTGTTCCTCAGAGTCCTCCTGACTGGCTGTGCTTTTCTAGCACCACACTTTTTGACTCTGATCTCCAGCATCTGTGGTCCTCACTTTCTCCTGCTGAAGGATTTGCACAGGTTAGGGGAGTGAGCAAAGAAGTGGCAGGTGGAGTATAACGTGGGCAAGTGTGAGGTCATGCAGTTTGCCAGGAAAAATAAAGGCATGGACTATTTTCTAAATAGCGAGCAAGTTCAGAAGACTCCGGGGGAGGGGGGGGGTGTTGCTAGTCCAAGGATCTTGAAAGGTAAACCTGCAGGTTGTCAGCAGTTGGGAAGGCAAATAAAATGATTCCATTCATTTCAAGAAGGCTTGAATATAAATGCAGAGATGTACTTCTGAGGCTCTATAAGATTTTGGCCAGGCTACATTTGGATTATTGC
Source organism: Hemiscyllium ocellatum (assembly GCF_020745735.1). Taxonomy (NCBI): domain Eukaryota; kingdom Metazoa; phylum Chordata; class Chondrichthyes; order Orectolobiformes; family Hemiscylliidae; genus Hemiscyllium; species Hemiscyllium ocellatum. The sequence continues at coordinate 121,159 of NW_026869068.1, read as the reverse complement.
GCACAGTTTTGGGTCCCATATCTCAGGAAGGATGTACTGGCCCTGGAGCATTTTTCAATAAGATCCATGAAAGTCCCAGGAAGGAAAAGCTTAACGTATGAAGGACATCTGAGGTCTCTGGGTCTATATTGGATAGAGTTCAGAAGGATGTTAGGAGGTCTAATTGGAACTTACAGAATATTGAATGATCTGGAGAGGGTGGATTTTGGGAAGATATTTCCAGTGGAGGGGAGACTAGGACCCAAAGGGACAGAGTAAAGAGAAGACCTTTTCAAACACAGTTAAAGATGAACCTCTTCAGCCAGAGAGTGGTGAATCTATGGAATTCACTGCTAGAGAAGGCTGTTGAGGCCAGGTAATTGAGTATAGTTAAGAGTAAGACAGATAGGTTCCTGATTGTAAAGGGGATGAATGGTTACAGATAGAAATCGGAAGAATGGGGTTGAGAAGCTTAACAGCCATCATTGAATGGGGCAGCAGGCTCAATGGGCTGAATGGCCAAATTTCTGCTCCAATGTCTTCTGGTCGTATGGTTAATATTGGCTCTCCTCATTCCTCATTGGAGATGTATCCTGGAATTGATTTTCTTATGATTTATAAAGAGAAACATCCCAATACTGATGACTGGGAAATATCATGTTCCCTCCCTCCAGTCTCTGCAGCCATGTCCCCAATAACATAATCACACTGAAATTGAAAACCAATGCATGGTACTTAATCACAGTTGATTGTCGTTGACAACATTAACAGCACGACACTCATCTGCCCTCTCTGATCCTTGGTTAACCATTTGAATTGTGTGTCACATCATATTCTCTGTTAACATATCCATGCCATTTGCCTGTTACAACTCATGTAGTCGTAGGCACATTTGCCTGTCAGATTATGGACTAGAAAAGGTCTCTCCATATTTTACTGACATTATAATCACTGATCAGTATTTACAGACTGTATGTTTCCATTTATAAACGGAGAAACTTGTTTATGTTCTGATAATCCTTTGACATTACTCCCATATCCAAGGCAGATTGAATGATTACACGCAATCAATCTACCATCTCCAATATTCCTTCCCTCAGCCACCCCCACATATCCCAAGCTAAATGAGTAAATTTTAAATGTTCTTTTGAATTTTAATAAAATCAATATTGAACTCAAAGGGATTAAATGGAGCTATTTGTTCAGTGACTGTGATTAATGTCAATATCGGTGAGTCCTAATTATCCCAGTGGAGAGTTTCCATCGTTGAAAGATAAATGGGCTCTATTCAATGTGCTATCCCATAGTGTGAGTAGGAGCATCACTTACAGCACTAACAGGGATCAGCAGTTTAAGAGAGAGAGCGAGAGGAAAGATCACAATCTGAGAACATTAGAAATGAACGTTACAGTAATGATTCATAATCTGAGGACCATGGATTGGAATGTTCCAACAATGGATCGGAATCTGAGAACATTAGACTGGAATGTTCCAACTATGGATCAGTATCTGAGAACATTAGACTGGAATGTTCCAACAATTGACAGGGGTTTATCCGGGCGGTCTTTACTGGCTTTCTCAGCCTTGGATATCATTAGCATATCGGATCCAGGATATCCTTTGGATTATTCAAGGTAGTTACTACTTCCTCGCGATAGTTGGTGTTCCTGGTAAGTCTTTATATTTGTCTACTAAACCGGGTTGAACTGAATTTCTGCTCATGATATGTAAATTTGCAAGTCAATATCTTCAGTTTCAAACAAAAATGTATTTCCTTACATATTACAACTATCAAACTACCGTTTATACAAGATTCACTGATATGCAAGAAGGAATCAGACTCTTCTCAAACTCCATAAACCATTTTGTCCTTCACAGATTTACATCTCCACGTCCTCCCCACTCACTAATCCTGTCCAATACCACCATCATGATATCCCAGTCTCGTCCTCCGTCTCAGTGCAATATCTGAATAAACCATTTGTGCCTTCGTTCAATCCAGATGCAACAGTTCCACATTCCTTGTAATCACATGTCCGTCACAAAATAATTGCTATTGAGAATGTTTAACTTGTTCTCTGCGGATAAGGGAAGATAGTTTATGGTGGTCAAGCCATTGACTCAAAATCTAGAGTCACAGAATAATAGTCTGTTGATATCTCATGAAGGAAATTGGGGAATTTAAAAGCAACCATTATCATTTGTTATAAAAACCAATCTGCTTGCCTGAAGTCCTTTAGGGAAGTCAATGTGTCATGCTTCCCTCGTCAGGTTTCCGTGTGACTTCTGTGATGAACACGTGGGAGTACTGTACCTTTGAGGGAATGAAAAACCAACAATAACTACCTGACAGCACCAAGAGTTCTGAAAAATAGATATAATGTAACATTTGGTCGAACAACCCGATTAGCTTATTGTCTCGAAACAAATTCAACTGTAACAAGTTTTAAATGATACCCCAAAATACCCACCTCCAACCAAGTTTTCATTTATTATATTGACAACCGTAACAGCCAATGATACATTCCAATAGTTTGGCGGTACAAGACCATGGAAAATTGGACAGTTGAGAGGAGAACTGCCAAGGTACCAGCATGCAAAGACTGCCTCAAAAATACCTTTATTGAGTAGTAACTGGTGAAGCAGAATCCCCAAGAAGAAAAGAAGACAGGAATATGGAGAAGAACCGAAAGCTTCCTGGTTTTGAGATAAGAAGTTTTGTTTTGTAAATCTTAATTAGGAATCTTATCGGACTAGTATTGTGGAGGGGAATGATCAAAGACAGGTTAAAGGAAGAAGTTGTAAATAGTCATTCGTTTATTATTCTCTGTTATACTTTAAGAAATAAAGTTGTTTATTTTTACTTTAAATAGATTTGGAGTCTAGAATTATCACAGATTACTGCACGGGATAAATCTTTTCTCTGTTGCTGGTTTTAATTAAGCAGGAAGATCTATCCTCTGTTGTGACACTACAAATCCAAGCTATGCGTTTTACTCTTTATGGTACTGTGGAACAGCTGAACCAGCCACTCAGTTCAAGATCTGCATAACATGTTGCCCTGACCAGGGCTTCATACATCCTGTGGGAGAAGAATAAAGGTAAAGATAGCTCCCTTTTTCTGCCTGTTTTCTGTATTGCTACTTCTTATTTCCATTCAGGTACGTGATAATCGGTTTTTTTTTAGGTGTATTCAATCTCATTGAAATTCTCCCCGAGAGTGATGCAAATCTCCATAGGAATCTCTGGTGCTGGCTTTATTGATGCTGACGTACAGATGTAAGGGACTTATAAATCCCATCTCAGTCGTAGTGCATAGAGAAGGAATGGCTTTTTGTGAAACAGAAAAGAAATGGCGATGTCTAAGTGAGAGAAAAGATGTTTTTTGACAATCCCTGAGAGTGTTGTTGAGGCAGTATTTGCGGTACTGTGGATAGACTTTCTCTCAAGTTTCACCAGACTAATCCCTGGGATGATGGCACCATGAGCAGTGAGTGAAGCTCAGTGAGAGAATAAGAGGTGATTGCATTGAACCTTAAGGGGAATGGACAATCACTCATGATGTTCTAAACAGACACTGACACAGTGATAAGTTTCATGGCTTTTTTCACTCAGATTGCATGATTCTCGATCGTTTAACAGCCTCTGAGAACGTTCCACCCAATCACCCCCACTCCCTATTTCAACTGTGACAGAGAGAGAGAGAAGAGAAAGAGAGGAGAGAGAGAGAGAGAGAGACAGAGAGAGAGAGAGAGACTGAGAGATAGAGAGGCTCTGGCTTTTGAATAAACTCTTGCAACATTAATACAGTTCAATTGGTGCGTGATCCTGCAATGAACGTCATGTTTTCCATAATCCTGACAGCAGCAACTATACCTTCATTATAAAAGTGTTAACTCTTTCCAGCAGTGTAGAGAGAAGGAAAATCTATTTACGCCACAGGAAAGAAACGGAGATGTCGAAGAGGAAAAAGAGTTATTGTGATCATCGCTGAGAGTGTTGTTGGGGCAGTATTTGGGATGTTGTGGACAGACTGTCTCTCCTTACAAGGAATGATCGCCTTGCCACAGAGAGTGTGCAATGGAGTTTCACCAGACTAATCCCTGGGATGATGGTGCCATGAGGAAACAGTGAAGATTAATCTCTGGCGTTGTGAGAGAATGAGAGGCGATTGCATTGAAACTTGAGGGGGAAGGACAGTCACTCACGATATCTAAATAGACACTGATACGGTGAAATATTCCATGGCTTCTTTTTTACTCGGGTTGCATGATTGTCGATAGTTTAAGAGCCTCTGAGAATATTCCCCTCACTTCACACCCAATCCCCATGTCGCATGAGAGAGACAGAGCGCCAGTCTTTGAATAAACTCTCCCCACGTTAATACAGTGCATTTGGTGTATGGTCCTACACCGAAAGTCTCGTTATCCGCAATCCCTACAGCAGCCACAATACCTTCATTCTAAAACAGTTAACTGTTCCCACAAGATTCTGATCTCCATGGAGACATGGGTGTGTCTTCTCGGTGATGGAAGATGCATCCTTGAGATTTGGCACGAATCATTTGGCTTCCCTCCTCATTGCCAGCAAACTATGTTAAAGCAGCACACATTCTACAAACAATGGAACCATGATTAACATCATGGAGTCCTCTATCAGTGCCGCCTCGGTTTCATTGGTTTGTCATTTTGGAATATCTGTGACCCCCTCATGTTCCTGTATAACTGTCTCATGTGGATGAATAGCCTCCTCCTGGTCTCATGGAACAGGTTTAAGTGTCTGATTGGTCTCTGCCTGTTCCTGTTTAACAGCTCGATGCACTGAACAGACCACTCTTCTTCCTGTGTAACAGGCAGGAGTATTGAATCTGCTGTCACTCTTCCTGTTCCTGAATGCTAGCTCATACCCGTGTGCAACCAGCTGGAGATGCTGAATGAGCTCCTCTTTTAACTGTGGAAATGTGCAGTGTCTGGCCGTGCTGTTACATAAATGTTACCGACACTTTAACAGCACAAACCGGAATGCTGTCCGGGTCTTGCTGCACATGGACACAGAATGGTTCAGGAGCTGATGGGGGACAAAATGTTCTGAACATTCTGTGATCTTCAGTCATCATACCTACTTCAGATCTTATGATGGGAAAATACATTGATGGAGCAGCTGAAGATGTTTGTGCTGAGGGGGCTAACCTGAGGATCCCCTGCAGAGATGTCCTGGGACAGAAAGGATTGTTGGCGACTGACCCCAAACCTCTTTATTTGTATTCTGAAAGACCCGGTCCAGTGGGAAGGTTACACCTGATGCACATTCAGCTCAAATAAGTAGGTGGTCCCGATGCCATCCTCAGTCAAATATACTGCCTTGGTATCAAAGCCATTCGCTCTTTCCTGAGCCCCTGTGTTCGCCTCTTGTTCATATCAATAGGTGACGGTGTATGTGTAGAGCGTGCTTTCCTCTCACAGAAGGTAATCACTGTCAGGAATTATCTGGGCGAGAGAGCTAGGGGAGCTATATCACTGAAAGCATTTAAGGAGGAGGTAGGTGGATGTTTGACCTGTCAGAGAGCGAAGGGATGAGGAATTGGGCATTAAAGAGGAATTACTGTCAACAGTATATCAGCCATGATGTTATGCAGTGGCTTGATCATCCGACTTACCTGATCCTGTTCCTTTTGTCCTCATATTCAGTAATTGCAAAGTTAATGGCTGTAATTTTCCTGAATGTTCTTTTATTGAGCGTTGCAATCAGAGAGAGTAAAGTATTTTGTGAGTCATCTCTGGTTGAGATATGGGGACTGTATTCACTTTGAATCTGGGTCTATAATAACCAAATAACATTTCCAACGGACACCAAACCATGTGTGACAGTCTTGAGGGACTGAATGAGATGCTGTGTTACTGTTGACCAGGTATTTGGAGCAAGTGGCCTCCATCTGCTCCTTGTAGGAGCTTGAGGAGTTGAATAGAACATAGCAACACAGGACTGAGCAGCAGGAGTGGGCTATTAGATACTTTGTCACCATTCCATGTGCTTTCGGTCTCAGCAGCACGTTTCTGTCTGTATATCATTTTACTACATACAAAACAACTTTGAATAAATGCAACCATCTAGGCACCACAGTCCTCTGGGGAAGGGAACTTACACTTGAACAGCCCTTTGAGAATTTCTCGTTTGTGTTCCAACAAATGTTGGAGCCTATCAAAATGTACTGTCTAAACCTGTCGGTCAATTCCTCAGCATCTGTATCCCTCTGCTCCCCACTTACACATGCATCTATCTACACGCATTTTAAATGTATCTACCGTGCCTGTCTCTACCACCTCTGCTGGCAACGCATTCCAAACGACCACCACCCTCTGTGTGAAGTACTTACCGCGTGTATCCCCCTTAAACTTTCCACCTCTCACCTTGAAAGTGTGACCTCTCGTTATTGAATCCTTCACCCTGGGAAAAGGCTTGTCTCTATCCACCATTTCTAAACCCTTCATAATTTTATAAAGCTCAATCAGGTCCTCACTCAATTTCCTTATTTCTAATGAAAATGAATCTAACCTACTCAACCTTTCTTCACAGTTAGCACCTTCCATACCAGGCAACATCCTCGTAAACCTTCTCTGCGCCCTCTCCAAAGCGTCCACATCATTTGGTAATGTGGCGACCAGAACTGTACATAGTATTCTAAATGCGACCGAACCAATGTCTTGTCAGCTTTTATGCTCAAAACCCCGTCCAATGAAGACAAGCAAACTACATACCACTCTATCCACCTGTGCAGCAACCTTAAGGGTACAATGGACCTGCACTCCCAGAT